>NC_049982.1:28318269-28467678 GCF_000003815.2 Branchiostoma floridae
TTTTGGAAACAGCCAAAAATTGATGCGTGTACGTGCGGATGTCATCCACATAATCAAATCAACATGGCCTAATACAAGTGAACGCTTGTGTCCGACATTGCGAATGTTTGTGGCGTTCTATGCCTGCTTAGTCTTTGCAGCAGTGGAGTAGTGTATCAAGCCCATATCAATGGGCAGGGGGAAGAGAATGGTGGAGTTCTTCTCGCTGGATACCTGGTGCATGGTCTGAAGGTAGCGGAGCTGTAGCGCCTGCTCCGAGTCCGATATGACCTCCGAGGCCTGCTGGAGTGCTTTCGCGGCTCTCATCTCGCCCTCGGCGATGATGACCTTAGCGCGGGCCTCGCGGCCGGCCTCGGCCTCTGCGGCCATGGCTCGCTGCAGCTGCGGCGGGAGGCGGACATCCTTGATCTCCACCCGTTCCACCTTGACTCCCCAGCGGTCAGTAGCGCCATCTAGCTGAGTCTGCAACCTGGCGACCTATAATCAACAAGGTGTAGACATTTGTGTAGCAATCTACAGAACAAACCGGGGCCCGGCCGGACTATTCTCTTTACGTCTTGTGTAGTTTGGCATCTTTTATTTCACACTTTTCGTTCCCGAAAGAAAAGCCCGTTACAAAACTTACACTTACAGGCTAACGTCACATTTCTAAACTGGGGCCCTGCCAGGCTGTTTGTGGAAACGAAACATAGAAATATATACATGAAAATATACACAAATAATGCCCACGACTATTCTCTTTACGTCTTGTGTAGTTTGGTGTCTTTTATTTCACACTTTTCGCTCCCGAAAGAAAGACCTGTTACAGAATTCAGGCTAACGTCACATTTCTAAACCGGGGCATAGCCTGGCTGTTTGTGGAAACGAAACATAGAAATGTATAGAATTTACATAAAAATATACACAAATAATAACTATTGACTTTTTGTCTTGTGTAGTTTGTTGTCTTTAAATTCATACTCTTCGTTCCCAAAGGCCTTAGACAAATGATGTAGTAAATGATTGGATTGTCAATATTATGACCTGTGTAAGTTAGCTAAAGGTGTACATGACCAAGCATAGATAATCATAAATTATCTCTGACAGGCAGCATTATGCAGTTGTAAAACTCATTTACATAATCACAATATTTCATAGAGGTATGAGGTCTCTGAACTCTTGTTATCATCTGCATTTTTTTTCAGAGGCCATGCAAAATTGCTACCAGCAATTTCATAGATTGCATTATTGCATATACTCTATAATTTTTTGAATGATTGACAGATAGATTAATAAATTTTAAAAAATGCTAACCGTCTCGTCCCGAGTTGATAGGATCTCGGCGAGCGTCTTGGTGCCGAGTGCGTCCCGGATGGCTGACTGGGCGAGCAGGCTGGTGGACTGGTCGACGTTCTCCACCTTTGCCACCGAGAGGATCGCGTCGCTCACCCGGTAGTAGACCACCGCGTCCACGGTCACAGACACGCTGTCCCTGGTCAGGATGGACTGTGGAGCCACGTTAACGGCCTTCGTGCGGAGATCCACGGTCTTGTACTCGTCAATGCACGGCCAAACGATGACAATGCCAGGCCCCTTGGCCCCGCCTCCTATGATTTTTCCCAGTCGGAAGATCACCGCCCTCTCGTACTCCTGGACTATCTTGATGCAAGTGCATATCGCGATGGGGAAAAATATGAGAGCGATGATGAAGGAAATGAACACTGGGATGCAACCGGAGTCGTATTCCTCCATGGTCCTTCCACCGTCGTCGTAACCGTCGTCTTTGTGGTGTTGGCCGGCCTTCCAATCGGGGTTCTCCGCCGGCATTTCAATTCCTGACGGCGGTAGTTGTTGCATGGGCACGCCTGGCTGTTGTTGTTGCGGTGGTAGTTGCTGAATTTCTGGTTGCATATTTGTCGCCATGTTGACCAGTTCTTCTGAACAGTGTTAGCAGGGACCTAACCTTGATTTACAGCGTGGATGGGGTGTTGTCGAGTCGCTTGTGGCTCTCATAAATCGTCAAATGTCATACAATGATTGGAAGTTCGTATGCACCTGCCATTCCAAAATGGCGTCCTAGTTACAAATGCTTGTTTGCACACCACGATTCTTCCGCGGTCACAATATAGTGCGGTCTGGAAATATGGGAAGACATAAATATATATTTTTTGTGCAGCTTTTTGTCTTGCATTACTAATAATCTACTCATAAGCTACATAAGGTAATGGTTTAATAGTGTTGGAAATGTAATTTTAGGTGACTAAAATATTATTTGAGCCTCGTAGCTTGTTATTGTATCCTTGCGCGTTAAAAGGGTGCGCCATGCATTCAGCTATACGACTTTTAGCACGTTGACCTTTAAGGCATTGTTGTATTGAAATTGATACCGTAAAATAAACAGGGGTGTGTCTGGGTGTGTAAACATGTGTTACCGATCGAATAAATCTATAACTCTGTAAATAATATCGTATACATGGATTCCTAAATTTAAAGAAGTCCTAAACTCCGCTTGTAAAAGAGTTTTATTTTACGATACAGATATGAATTTTAGGAAGTAAAACACGCATGCTACTTCACATTATATGATAATTTAAAGTAAAGTTGTTCTTTCGTTCTTTAAAAAAAATCAGTATTGCGCTAAACTCCCCAAGTACTCTTTAGGCCACAGCATGTAGATTTTATGGATGACATCGACGCGCTCATTAATTTTCGCCTGATTTCAGAAAAAAAAAGTCTGTTTTTTTTTCTTCTTCTTCAGGGATGGTCGGATAACGTTAGACCCAAATGGATGAATAGGCTAATATTTACATGCAAAATTGACGCTAGATAGGTAGCCTTGATAGTTGTGACTATCGACCAAAAAGCAGATGTAGTATATATATGTTATAGAATGTTTCTGTATTTGTATTAACCTGCTGTTTTGATGTTCATGTTGTGCAGTAACCCTGATCACTATTAATCTAAGATCGTTTTGCTTGTTGTTTTTGTTTGTTGTTTTCTCATTTCTGGATGAACTCTGATGGTTCGTTTCTTCTTGTTTGCTCTCCGGTTTTATAAAGCTGATTGCATGTCTGTGTAAAACTGCTAAGAAAGCTCGCGTGCTTTTTTTAAATTTTTATTGTATGCTTGCTGTAAGAATGTTTTGTCTGTGTATTATCTATTTAGTTATTTTTGTCTGTAATACTGATGCGATACCCATGTATACATGTATAAGCTATTTGATGTTTGTGTGTTGCGTTTAATGTTCCTATGTTTAGGTTGGGTGTGTAACTTGCTTGAGTAACTATTTTGGCGTATCTTATTACCTAGATGTCTAACCTACATCGACGTATGTTTAGGTTGGTTTAAGACTAATGTTGTAAACATTGCAAGTTCTGATGTTTTTGTGAGGTTGTTAGTGCTAAGATAGTGGTATCTTATGTATACGTATAGAGTGTTTTATTTATATTTGATCTGTTTATATTATTTTTGTGATTTCTCGTTTTTGTATTTGTAATTTCTTCAATTTTGTTGCATATGGGAATGTTTGAGTAATGTTTATGTAAATTTGTGATATGTGTAAAATTGAATCCAACATGGGAAGGAAAACTCTGCTCAAAAACCCAGAGATGACACCCCTGCATAGAAATCTACTATCTGGAATGGGTTGGCTGCTGACCTGCGTTGTTCTGGCGAGTAAGCAGCACAACAGTCTGTCGTAATGCCATTCAAACGACAACTCTTGAGGGCTACATTCAACAGATTTGGTAACAGCTATTGTATTGACCGTACCTGCACATGGACCACTTGCTGCGGTTGCAGCTCTTGCCTGGCATTAAGACGTGACGCTAGTGCCACGATTTTTGCCTAATGGTTGTGTATATTTTAATAATGTATATTGTTATTGTTGTATATATCATTGTATTGTATATTGTGTTGCGCTATTAATGTATGTTATGTATGGGAGGGCAGCCTTCAAAGGTGCATTATTGCACCTGTTTTGTCCTCCGTTTCACTATGTGAAAAACCCAAATAAAACAAGTGCTTTAAAAAAGCTGGCATTTTGCCAAGGTTTGCGTGTGTACACGGTTTTTTTCTAGTTATTGGAATGTGCTGAAACTATTGTTTATATTAAATGGATGTAAAAAGGAAACAAGAACAATTTAAAATCACCCTCCCCTGGACTCGATCCCGGACCGTAGCTCTGCAAATCAGGCTGACGTCAGAGGTATTTGTGTAGTGACCCCTGAACCCGGAAGTCACTTCTCTGCATCATAGCGCACTTTTCAGAAAATGATATCTCAGCAATCGTTTACCCCTGCTTTAACATTTTACATTGTCACGGTCTCCATAGTACATACTACAAATCTGGTAAGTTAGAAGGTCCAGTTCCTTTTCGATAATACAGGGCGATCAATGAAAAATCGTGGCAATTTCCATTTTCGCACTGGAAATCCTACTAATGATAGGGTTTCCAGTCGAAATTGTTTTGTACCCAGGGGAATCAGAACATTTGTGTTCCCTAATAGAGGGTGCTGATTTATGAATATACAGAACAAAAATCGGACCTTCCGTTCCAGAGATATGGCCCTTTAAAGTTGCTGGGCGGTGTCCGCAGGTGTGGCGCCAGGTGTGAAAATCGCATTTCTAATTAGCAATAATTAAGAAAGTAAAAACATTGTGCCACTCAAAAGTTCTTTTCTGCACAGTCCAAGTAGTATTTTGTAGCAATCAAGTAAAGATAAGGTGTTTATTTGCCTTTTTCTTTCACTACAGGTGAGGTCAACCTGCTGAAAATTAAGTTTTTTCAGCATGGCACAGCTGGAAAAGTGGCCAATTATTTCCAGATGACCCCTTTTTGAAGAGCGATAATCAATTAACTGTTCATCCTATAACTAAGATATTTCAGATATTGGAAATATGTAGTAGATTCTCTTAGCACAGTTTATTGCAGACATTCTAGAGACATGGTTACGAGATTATGTGTAATCAAAAATACTAATTTGTAACATATCTCAAAAGGTCAAAGGTCATCGGCACCTGTCACTTATATAAGTCCACATAAAAAATTACCTATCAACATTCTTCTCTATCTCAGTGACAAATATCACATGTTTAATATAACAGAATAGAAATAGTTTAGATAATTTCCACATCAATTATGCAAATTAGCTTCTGATTTGCATAATTGATATTTAATTACACGAAGCATCACTTAATCTATCTACATACCAATAATCATGATGATCCGTCAACCCCTTCTTGAGTTATTCCCTTTCACAGTCTGACCATAAGCATTGAATATCAGCATACCTTACTACTAAAGGGTTTTGGCGCATGCTAATTCTAAATTTGCCATCAAAACTATCACATTTCACCAGGAAATACTACTTTTACGACATCTGATGACCAAAAGTATATAAAGATATTACCTATGAACCATGACCACCTGACTTTGTAACTGGTTTATTCAAGTTTATTGAACAATTGATAATTCTTTGACATTACAACATATGTTTGAAAAGACTTGGTAGCTCCTCTTCTAAGCTGCACAGCTTTGAATGGTTGATACATTGTAATTCTCCCTCTGTGCCATCTCAATTTCTTCTATGATGTTCCAGGTCCTATTCCCAATGCAGCATCTTGCAAATCTGAAAACTTTTAACATTGGAAATATCAGCAAAAACCTCTATGCCCTTGATATCACATTCAACAACAAACACAACTTGCTATGTTATTGATTTTTTGGATCTTACAAGGTAAAAATTGAACTTCAGTGATCATCTCAACGTAAATATGCTCACGTTGGACACATTTACAAATGATGTTTCCTTTCATGAAGTTGGTGACAAAGAAAACAAAAGTTTTGCGTCTCAAACCTGAAACAAACGTGTCCGAACATACAATGTATCTACACTTATAAAGGCTATCTGTATACAATTTAATGAATATCAATACGCTAATTATTTACATGGAAACGAGAATATTTTGATAATTATGGACCCGCCTAACCAAGGAGGTTTCTTTAACCTCCCTGGCCTAACTAAATTTATATGCAGGGTCCTACGGCCGTAACTCACGGCCCGGACTCGGCACACCACACGGAGCGAGTCGCACATGTTGAACATTCACATCGCTAACTCACAAGTTACACACATAGATGCAACTTTTTGAAAAAATAAGACATCAATGGTGAAAAATGCCATCTAAATTTGCAAACTGGAGGTAAACCACCTTAAAATTGCGGTACAAGAAAGTTCACGTACCAAATTGTAGCTTGTTTTCTTGTCTATCCAATCCTACCATATATGGGTTGCTTCCAAATAAGGCTGAGATGCAAATCAGGCTGACGCAACGCCATGCCCGCAGAGCGCTCGAACACGTAAACGCGGAAGTGACTTTCCCGTCTCGCGAGGCATTTTCCCGAAGGCCATATCTCAACAATCTTTTATCCCCTGCTTAAAATTTTTACATTGCCAGGGCCTCCATACTATATACTACAATTCTGGTAAGTTTGAAGTTCTAGGCCTTTCTCAATTTTACACGGCGATCAATCGAAAATCGCTACACGCACGGAAAACACCACCGCCTGGAAACCCTACTAATGAATATTAACTAAGTCGCAAAGGAATCTGGGATAGGCTATATGTAACTGTTATATATATATACACGATTTATTTGGAAAACATTTCATCTTTATGAATTGGTAATACAACGTTAAAATGTAAGAGCAATAATTTAATTATATGCTGCATCAATCTTAGGAATATCATACTTAATTCATTTAATCTAATCAAATATCAGGCCCCATTACGGACCACAGACAATGACTCACGACAGAGCTTTTAAATTGTATACAAATGCAGTGCAGATTTTGAACAGGTCCGTTCATCTCAACATCTCAACATCACTCCATCACAACGGCGACTATTCTGGTCTCAGAGCATTTTCTTAGCGGCAAAATGCAAAAATAAAGAAATCCTAGGGAAGAAACCCTTGCCTAACACAAAAAAGTCCTAGAGAGCAAACCATAGCCAAAAAAAGTGCTGGTGTGTTTACCGATACCAGTCACTGATATAATGTCTGAATTCATAATACAGTACTATTTTTCTACCATGGTGTTATAACGTTACAGTATTTTGTATGGAGAAGTGAATGAAATCGTACTCAAAACATTTGTATGTTGGGAAAGTATTTCATTATATTACAGTGACAATGTATAGTACATAAAAGTAGCGAGAAGGAACACATGGTTTTAAGTTCGCGGTAAAGCGGCCACCGCGAAAACTGCGAACATAAGCTAGAACACCGCGAAGGTTTCTGCATCTACAGTAGTTTCTTAGTACATTTTTGTACAGTCTATCGGTTATTGCACACCTTTTTGTATTATAGTCTGCATTGTCATTGTCCTCGCGTAGTGTCATAGTCTGCATAGGCTGACTGACATTAGTAGAAGTTGTAGTATCGGTTGTTGGTCTCCTGAGTGATC
Organism: Branchiostoma floridae; assembly: GCF_000003815.2. NCBI lineage: Eukaryota > Metazoa > Chordata > Leptocardii > Amphioxiformes > Branchiostomatidae > Branchiostoma > Branchiostoma floridae. The sequence continues at coordinate 28,325,717 of NC_049982.1, forward strand.
TTCTTAGGCAATTTTGACTCAGTTTGTTCATGTAGCCGTCGCCTGTCCCACGTTGCCCCACCAGGACTTGAAGTACCTCACTACCGATTTGATGGGGTTGGCCTTGGTTATCGCGACAGCATCGTCCTTCGCCTCCACTACCGACTGCGTGACGTAATTGTGTGCCTCTTTAGAAGCGAGTTTGGCGGCCAGCCAGTCTAGTCCCTCGTACAGACCGTGTCCCTCCTTAGCCGAGGCTGGCTGAAGGTCTGGGTTTTTTAAAAAACACAGAAAATGTTAATACAAGCCAGCTTTGCTAAAGAAATACAAAATTTCAACCTTTCGTTAGTACAGTTCAAAGACTATAATGTTATTTCAGTTGTTATGTAAACACCAAGAGCACCAAGCAAGTGCAAAAGCGAGAGACCTTCAGAAGATCAATAGCCTACCGTGGACCCAATGTCTGGAACAACCTACCACCAGACACACGTACGGCTCCAAATCTGGGCAGCTTTAAGAGACTCTTGAAGTAAAAGTAATTGACCAAAACGAACGGACACGGACTATGAACACTGAGCCATCTGCACCACTATATGTTTTGTACCATGTATGTGTAGTGATATAGGTTGATGAATCTAATAGTACTCAATGTAATCTGTATCTGTATTATATTTTATATGACCCTGACCTCCCTCATGACCTCAATGAAAAGCGGCCTGCTGGCCGATTTGAGCTTCTCATGAATAAAGAAAGGTTCAAACAAACAAACAAACAAACAAAACATCACCACTACCAGGTTCCACTTAAAGTTAATCTCTCCAATACGTAATGGGATGCAAAATAAGTATCGATAAAAGGTTTCATAGGAAATGTCTCCACCTCTAATGTGTTACCAAAAATATCGTTACTCACGCCAGTGGCGGCCTCTCAGCAATGTGTCCAACTCCAACTTCTCTCTGATGACGTTAGGAGGTAGAGCGTTTGACAGGTCCTTCAAGGTAAAACACATGAAATTGCACTTAGAATATGTACAGTGACAATGCATTCTTGTATATCAAGTACCTATAATTTTTCTTTTAATCTAAAAACGAATATATATTAACGGTTATGTACAGCACGAAATATGTTGCAAACATTTCACCTGTTTGTTAGCAAGAATCAAAAAGAGGCAGTTCCGCAGTTCATCCTCCTTTAGGTACATTCCTATCTCCTGACGCATTTCCGGTAGCCGTTCCCTGTCGTTGCTGTCCAACACAATGATGATGGCGTCCGTGTTTTGGTAATAGTGACGCCACAAAGGTCTCTGGGAGAAAAGAAAACAGAGCAATGAATAATTTAGATTATCGAGAACTGCTTGAAACACTACAATTGAACTTTAAGAGTCGTAAAAATCCATTCTGTTTCTCATGTATCCCAAAGCATTTGTTTTACCAATAACTGTTCAAAGTAAGGGTAAACAAACATCTCTCTTCACAATTCAGTAACGTAACCCAAAACGCTTGAGTGGCTCCACGAGCCTTGTTTTGCGGTGACCTCAAAGTAAACAAAAAAAAGAAATAAAAAAAAAAAAAAGAAAAAGGATGCCATGAACTTGAATTTGTGTATCCCACTAGTACTTACGGCTTTATCACGTCCTCCCACGTCCCAAGAGGTGAACTTGACGTTCTTGTGTTCGATTGTCTCCACATTGAACCCTTTAGGAAACAAATAAGAAGTCTTGGGAAACAGACATATGACATATTGACTAGGCCTCGCTAAAAATCTTCCAATGGTACAAACTGTAAGTACAGTAGTTGTCAGTATGTAGAACGACCTTGAAAAATAGCATGTTGCCTAATGTTTGCAAACTGATAATAAACAATTATATTCTCTATAATATAATATAATATAATATCTATCAAACATGACCGCATGTAATCCAGGCAGACCACTTATTGACGTCCGAAATTTCATCAATTTGTAATCGTTTTCATGTTGTCAAAGAGCTCATGTACGACTCTGAAATCATATTACCACGGCATCACCATAACGCGAGATTTTAAATCCGGAAAGTACCCTGGCATATAAGAAAGAGCCAATGGGGGACCCCCCCCCCCCCCAACGTAATCATTTTAAGTCTCATCAAAACTATCCCCTGAATTGCCCGTCTGCCTGTGTTCCCTACCTATGGTTGGTATGGTGGTGACAACCTCACCAAGCTTCAGTCTATACAGGGTTGTAGTCTTTCCGGCTGCGTCCAAACCTAGGTTAAAAGAAACTCATTAAATTTACGTATACAGGATGACATACCTAGTGATGTACTGTGTGCGCATGCCGTGCCGTCTCTAACCTCCCCCAGTCCAGATTTCATAAGTCTGTATAGGATTGTGGTTTTGCCGGCACAGTCTAGTCCTGAAGTATATGTGAAGGCAGATTTGTATGTGAGAGAGCTCAGCAGTTAGTAGTGGTGTGTACCTAAAGCCCGGACTTGGAATTGGACCTAAAAATGTTTAGGTCCAAGTCCCAAAAAAACAACTAAATGTCCGGAGCCAAGTCCGGACTTGCAAAAAGCTATCTGTCATTTATGTTCCCTTTTTTTGCGTTTCGTCGCCCTCTGGCGACGAAACGCAATGTATTGGGTTTTACCTTCAGTGGTTGCTTCGATGCATGCATGGTTTTCGTTCAACACGACCGCATGCAACTGCTACAACTGTATGTTCGGAAATACCATATTGCATTGCATTGTGGTTTCGGACTTCAATATCCTAGAAAATGGCCATATAACATCTATTCCACAAGATTGCACAAGAAAAAAAATGATTTTATCAAGAAAGCGACCGAAAATCGACATAAATAATACTATGTAGTGAGGTTAAAGTATAATGTACACTCATTGAAACACGTGACAACTTAGCTCAATCGGTAAAGTCGTACGCCATCGGATCCGAAAGTCCCTGGTTCGAAACCGAGAGCGGATTTTTTTCTTTTTAAATATTGAAGATAATATATAAATATTCTATTTATTTATTGATATTATATTTTTATATATCATTTTTTATTTATTCTAGTATTCATTTCATATATGCAAGACCTTTGTCTTATGAATAGGACTTCATAGATTCCAAACCCGGCATTCGAATTTTTCTGTTCATGGTAATGGAAATACCGTGCAGCGGCTCCTATGCGCGGTAAGATGATTCTCGCAAAACACTCGCCACTAAACTACTATTCATGATGTAAACAGAGGCTCTTGATGTTGTTTGCATGAATCTCCAGCAAAAACAGCGATCCTTTCTTACAGTAGCAAATGCTCTATTCTTCAGTATCTACTACACTCTACACGTGACAACTTAGCTCAATCGGTAAAGTCATACGCCTTCGGATCCGAAAGTCCCTGGTTCGAAACCGAGAGTGGATTTTTTTCTTTTTAAATATTGAAGATAATATATAAATATTCTATTTATTTATTAATATCATATTTTTATATATCATTTTTTTAAATTTTAGTATTCATTTCATGTATGCAAGGCTTTGTCTTGGCTCCATTGTTCAGTATCGACTTCATTCAGAAGTTTTCAACAACACGGACGTGGAAAGTCACACCGCTCGACACAAAAGTATGGAAATTTTCATGAATATTAGAAAAATTATCCAGGAAAACAAGGAAGAAATGTTGTAAATGCGGAAACCAGTATAATAGAGATGAGGTAGCTGTTAATTGGTTTGGATATTTGTTTGACATTTAGTAGTCAATTTTGATAGAATCTTGTCACAGTGCTGATGGTGCTTTTTCAAGTGTACATAAGTACCTGAGTATATTGATAGATTTTATAATGAACTTATTGTACATTTAGAATAAAGTTGTAAGCCAAGACCAGCTATTAAACAGTACTCCTTTCCAAAAATTACAATTTTTCTTATAGACGTAACAGCCCTTGAGTGACTTTTTCTAACAGATTTTACTTCAAGAAAAAGACAGTTCACCCTCATAAACGTAGACGAAACGCCAGCTTTTTTTAAAAGCACTTGTTTGTTCTAAAATTTTAACCATCTAAAACCTTCCATGGACAGTGAAATTTGCCCTGGAAAAAGACAAAAAAACATTTCATGTTTACACGGGCTGTATATAATTTGCATGTATTTTTTCACATTGCATTTCAATTCATGCTAACGTTAACATGCAATTTTATCTGCACCATCCCCCCCCCCCCCCCCTCCCCCTAGTGCGCATACTAGTAATATGCAATGATGGGTTCAGGTTTGGACTTAAAGTCCGGACCTGAACCTGAACTGCTGGACCTGTAAGCTCACATATATTGTATAATAAATCTACACTACCAGCCCCCCCCCCCCCCCTCCCCTCCACACACACGTGAACACTATGTATATATGGATGGCTTGTGCTAGAAAAGTGCAGATTGACACTCACCTAACATAAGAATCCTGACCTCTTGTTGTCCGAACAATTTTGCGATAAGTTTTCCCATGTACAGTCCCATTGTTGTAAATGTGATGATTGACAACGCCTAGAAAACCCTAAATATGTCACTATATACAGCCCAGTTTCTGTCGATAACGTTCCAGGTTCTGTTTTATGAACTGACAACCATGCCTTATATACCGTACGTTTTGTGTTCATAGCGATTACGTCACCCTTTGTAGTGTCATTACTTCCACGTGGAGTTTACCACCTATCCCGTGCCAACAAAACAAGAATGACGTCATATTGGTCTTTTAACTGATGGAAGCGTCTTCTAGCGGTCCTGATAAGAACTGCTTGAAACACTACAAGTCTGTGACGTGTGCTCTTATTCAAGCAGATGTTCGGAGTAAATGTTTGCGATGACATAGATAAACTGTGTGAAGGTAGTATAAATGTAAATCATCATCGGTCGACGTGATCAAACATGTTCGCACATGTTTACACGACGGGGTTATACCGCCCCTTACGGGGTGACATACCCTTTCGTATGTAAAACTATCTGAAATGTTTACATGAATAACGAAAATCTGGATGCCATCGTACCTTCCGATATCTTTTGAAAAAAGGTATACATGTATCAATACCATTGTATGATTTTGTATATCATATCTTTCTTTCCTTCTACATAAAATATGCTGAGACTCTCTTGAGTTAAGTATAAAGTAAGTCAGACTCTGGAGATAATTGGGGGGGATTACGAAGAAAAACTGTTGGCCGAAATAAAGTCGGCACTATATTTAAGCCGAGGTGTTGTACAGGACCGCACTGATCCGGTGTAACGACTCAGATGTGGGAGAAAAACTTGAACATCGCAACCACTATGCGGAGAAATTAAGTTTAGGGAAATAAGCTATCTCATCTTCTTCTAGTAGTCTTTCTAAGAAAAAGAAAATGTCTTCGCTGGCTAATGTAGCAGAGAAGTTCCTCACTCTAGACAGAAGATTGGCTCTTAGTGACAACAGTGCCGATTTTCTTATTGAATATACCAGACTGATGGTAGAAGGGATCGTAAACGATGACAGTATGTTAGAGGTGGAAGCGACAAGAGTCTTGGTGACGTGTACCTGAAAAGAGGAACAGAAACTAGAGACACGACATGTTTGGCCAAGGACACTGCTCTACAGCACAACACACAAAAATGAACGTTTACACTGATTGGTCCTCTTTGAAGCCTAGCTAGCTTATCACCATTCATCTAAAATACACCATCGGGTTAGGAAGGTGCTATAGAATGATGTAATGATCACTAGAGGTCGCTCTTGAATACCTAGTGTAGAAGTTTCATTGGCAAGATTTCGATAATGCAGTTCTTTTTCATTTCGCTGAGGAAATGGCGCTCTTACCGCATCAAAATTCAAGTGTTGCGTTTCGTTCGATCGAAGTTCGGGCGTTGTGTATTTCAATGTTTGACAGAAAAGAAAGGTACTAAGTTGCCTTTTCTATGAAATTTATTAAGTTCATAACGTCAAAGTAACTTTTAAGATTTGGTGTAACTTCTCAGTAAACTTATCTTAACCGTCTATATACTGTTGGGGATCTCATAAACCTTTTGTACACGTTGCTGTAATAATAATGATAATAATAAAGCAAGTAACGTTGTATAAATCCCACAATTGTCTTTATTTCTTGTACTGAATATCTTCAAACTACATACGAAATACGAGCAACAATAGAATAATAACACCACAAACAATATAAGAACTACATGTGAATTGTCAATACCATGTGCTTAATAACAGTAGTATAGTACTATGTAGTGTGTATGCCACTGTACACTGCATTGTATACTACTAAATTCTTGTCCTCAGTCGATGCTGTAATAATACAAATCAGTCAACAGATGGCGCTGTTGTTACATTGAGCCTCAGCACACCGAAGAGCTTAGAGTTTACAGTTAACACCAAGCGTATAATAGTACATGACTGTATTATGTATAATAATCTGTATGGTGAACTTATGAGTTAGATCTACTCTGGCAAGGTAGTGTCGTCTTACCCTTGGCCTTGATAAAAAGAAAACAAATACAAAAGTGTTTCTCTTTTATTTGTCTGCTATAACGTTAATTGGAATGTGCACCAAAATATTATAGAAGTGCTCTCTGTGCATATGCAGTGCAACCAATACATATACTCTATATTGCCTATTTTATTTCTAAGAGTACAAATTCCCCTCCATGTGACTTTTTCACCCATGACCTATATCTTTTTCAGCATCGTCCATTAACAATATTTCCAGTGTGTATCTTTAAACCTTAAACACAGTATTTTTCAGTACATTTAATGCTTTGGTAAAGTCTTAAAGTGCAACTTTTTGCTGTTAATAAACTAGAAATACATTCAGTGATAAAAGTATCTACGTCTTACTAAGCAATATTAGACCCATACAATAGCCCACCCACCAGTCAAAATGTAGAAAAGCAAAATGAAAACTTATAGCTGCAATCATCTGACATACATCTTCTCTCTCATTGGTCAAACTGCTAAATGCCGTGCTGTCATTGGTTGAACTGTTAATTGTGATGGACAGTCAGAATCAACCTATTCAGGATAAAGAAGTGATCATAACAAAAAAGTGTCTGTATATAATATATCCTATCTTTCAGGTATTTGTAAAACTTCTTCTAATTTTTTTGAGTCACCTGGTTAGATTATGTTAAGCTCCTAGCATATGTGATATTCCAGTTATATCATATAACATCATTTCTCCATAACAATGTAGTACTGATATTAGTACAATGAGTTACAACTGATATTATTGCTGACCTTATACATTGCAAAAGCAACTTACAACAGATTTCACAAATATGAGAATTTCAACTTCCAAGTATACCAGATAGATAGATTTAGTAGGAATATCTATAGTGTAATATATAGATAGGAATGTATTTTAAAATCCTTTAAGTCTAGTTCAAGGCATTATCATATCTTCCTAGCCAGTTTTAAGTTTACCTCTTACAATACTTCTAAGTTTGCATCTTTGCGCGTTCTTTAAGGAACCATTGAAGAATGTTGAAACGCAAAATTACGTTGTATAGACAGTCTATTGGATCTCAAACAGTGAATCAGAAAATTGTATCATTTAAAGTTTGCCATGAATTTAAAAGCTGCTACTTCCCAGCATCCTTTGCAGTGCTCAGCCTACCCCGGGAAGGAGATTACATGAACATTCCCAGCAGTCCTCCAATCTGTCCACCCTGGAAACAAGACAAAAGAGATTAACAACAAATGTCAGTTTGTAGTACATCATGTACATGTATTATGGATGATATTCTCTATATGCCCATGGTATCCAGTCGTATTATAGTTCCCGAGTCTCCTCTGTCCTCTCCGCAAATACATATTTGCAGAGAGGACGGAAGAGACTCGGGAGCTATAATACCACTGGATACCGGGCTACGCTAAAACTGGTGGGGGATACAAAGAAAAAAGAAAATTTATGGTGAGTTTCTTTCTTTGTGTTGGAACAAAGTTTAAATCTGTTCACTATGGAATTTACCAACACAGATGAGCTTTCATTCGGATAAAGAAAAAAGAAGTTTGGCAAACAAAGTTACCTTTATTACAAAATCTAAATGGATTTAGACTTCACTCTTTAGTGTCTGCTTTCCAATATTTTGGGATGCATGTAATGGCTCGTTTTGTAGCTTTTTTGTATGCTCTACAATATCGGCAAAACTTTTTTTTTAAGAGAAAATAAGTTACGGAGTTACGAGGTCTCCGAGCCCTTGATAGAAGTGTCTTGGATTAGTTACAGAAAACGTATGGTAAAAACAGGATATTTCAAAATGCTATCTCATCTTTATCTGCAGGGTAACCTATTATCCATTGTTTTAAAAAACCATGTCTAATCAAACTTAATGGACAGCGGTTTAAAAGTGAATATAATTGTAAATGTTGTATTTCGAAAATATTGCATATTTTGCAGTTTGAAACCACCACCCGTAGACTTAATATCTATTAATACCAAGTGTTTTTTTAAACAATGGATATAGGTTACCCCACGGATAAAGGTGAACTGGTGTTACATACCATGTTCAGGGCAAAGCCACCGGCACCATCATCCTCTGCCTCACCTGATTGTTGATCTGTTGGAAAGTAAGACGTAAACAAACAAACTTAGATATAAACAAACTTAGTCATGCTATATATTGAAGACAAAAAAAGACTGGTCACTTTGGGTTTGGAATTGGCACTGAATATTTCTAAATCAAATAACCCTCATCATCATTAATGAAAATTATTATCATGCAAATGAAAACATTTTATTTGAAAGAAAAATGTCCCTCAATTGACACATGAAACTTCACATTGAAAAATATATTCAAATAGCTGTCCTTAACTCTCAATGTCTTTCCATATTCAAAGTCACCAGTCATCATTGAATTTTGTATCTAAAAGATAGCCATAACCAGCAGTTTTTAAAAGCCATAGCACAAAATTTAATTCTTACTATGATCATGTAATTTGACTACACATACTCTAAGGAAAAAAATTCCTTTGGCTTTGCAGTGCGGTTAGCAATTGAACTTTGCCCGATTCGGACTTAATGCGCCACCAATTAAAAACTTATGAAGCCCTAAAAATAACCCCTGCTGGCCTATTAAAATGCATTAATGCGGATACTGTAACCAAATTTGAAGCCCAAAAACTCACATGCCTATTTGCCTAGCTTGGTACATGTTAGCAGGTTTTATGAAGAACAGCGCTAGCATGCATGCTAGTGATAATAAGCTAGTTCATGGTATAAACCGCTCATGCACAACAAGATGCTTTGTGGGTAATATGTCAAAGCTGAAGGCCCTAAATAACCTGAGTTCTTGTCTCTTTTTATTCTCTTTCTTTCCCTCTAGAAACCTTGATTACTGGGGTATCACAGGGAAAGCTTAATGCATGATTGTCATTCTTTATTGATGTCTCAAGGGACTTCAACTTTGACATATTACCCACAATGCATCTTGCCACGCATGCTCAGTTTAAACAGTAAACCAGCCTATAAAAGTCAGCTCCGATGTGCGAATGTAAAATATGTGTTGTAATATGAGCCCGCCAAGCCACCGTATGCCTGTTTTAGTTTTTCCTGTCCAACAACTCACTCCACAGATTGGTCAGGCGGATGGCTATGCGCAGGAAGTCGCCGCCGCTGATCATGCCCTCCTCGTCAACGTAACGGCGAGCGAGCTGACACAGCAGCCTTTTAGGGATGGTGAAACCTGCGATTCGTTCCGTGTAAAATTAGCAAAATTCCGTAACACACTAAGTAGTTCGGACCCTCGTGCTTCGCGACCTTCATGACAAACTGTCATTCAAGGTTTTAAATACTGAATGACAGCTCAGCCATGTTCAAGGTCAAGCAAGGTCGCCGCTCCCCTCCCCCCAACCCCACACTGACTAACTAGTGTTTGGCACTTACTCCACAGCCAGTGGAGGCGCATGGCGATCCTCAGGAAGTTTCCGCCACTGATGTGGCCGTCTTCGTCGACGTAGCGGAAAGCGAGCTTACACAGCAAGCGCTTGGGGATGTAGAAACCTGAGTGTACGGGGGAAAGCGGTTAACGGTAATGTGTACGGTTAGTACGGATGTTAATCCACGCGACGAAATCTTCAACACTTGATGTTAAACTCTTGATGTATTATGGCGCTGGAATAAAGAACAAGATGACTCAGGCACTTTGGCTAATATGGACGAACAAAAAGTTACTGAATAAGAGATGAATGATTCTGTGGGTAATAAACACGGATACATAATTATTGTGATATTATGATAAATCATGCATTAAAACTTTTAAGACAAGCACTTTAATGAAAGTTCCTTGTTTATGCAGCAGTACGTTATAAAACTGGGATTGTAACTCATTAAATAGATGAAAAATAACACCACACAAAGAATGCAGACGTCACTGAGATCATACAGAAAAGGCAAGATTTGGGCAATGATGTGTTAGATGACCATAATTTTTGATATGCCATTTGTCACTTATTGGGTCACAGTGAATTGGTCTACATTTGAACCAGGGCTGTGTCCAGCTTTGATTTCATTTCCACCTAATCCCTCTCATTGCTTGGGAAACCCAAATTGTTGATTTCCATTCAATTTGCATTCAAACTGACCAAAATTTTCATTCAGATAGCGTTTTCTGTCATGAAGTTTAGATTGTTTGGAAGGATGACTAAGGGGTGAAATTTTGCCTACCCAAGTAAATTTCTGTCCTGGGACAAAAGGATGGGATCCTGGGGACAGCCCTGATTTAAATATTCTATGATGATTTAATTATGACCTGAAATATCTACCGGTAATATACCATCTTACAGTTTCTATATAGCACTAACAAACTACTTATTAACGTCTTATGATATCATATTTCAACAACCCAAAGCAGCAATACTGCAGGAGTTGGGATAAACTAGTTTTGAGTCTTTGACTCTTCACATAGAAAATGTTGCCACTTAGTTAAATGACCAAGAGACATGACATGATAAGCACTTAGTCTAATAAAACATGAAATCTAGTTGCAGATTACCTACTGTAATGGTTATAATAACAATCTAGTATATAGAAGCATAACATTTGCTGAAGAAAGATATGATAATGATACTAACATTATGGACTATTAACAAGAATATTTTCAAGTCATATCGCTATCAATTGATTAACATTGTTACGGTAATAAAAAAATGATCATATCGTCATCAACAAAACATCTGTTTAAGAATCAAACATTTGAAATACTCTTCTCCTTATGTTAAAAACTTAAGATAATTAATTTTTGCCATTGAAAGTGTGCCATACCAATAATGTCCTCCAGTGCTTCTTGCAACTCGTACACGCTCAGCTTCCCACTCTTGTCGTAGTCACTGTTCTTGAAGGCAGACTATGGAAAACAAGACATTAGAAAATGTTTTCAAATATACATAAGTCATTCAGTAATATATCTTGAATATAGTAAAATATGATACTACATATACATGTATATACCTGTCACCAGTTCCCCTTTATCCGAAGGGTAATGCATATGTCGAATTCCTTTGTTTTTAGAGTATGTATTACTTACATTAGGGATTTCAAGTCAAGGGACAGTGGTTGCAAATGTTTTCAACATATCTCAGTTTGAAATCATTGTCCGTTATCCCTAAATACCAATTTTTTTTAAATGTCGTATATAGCGTACCCCCACAGCACTAGCATTACAGGTTGGTATATAATATGTCACTGAGTAAAGAGAGTCTCTTTTTACACAACCACAACCGAAACGTTTGTGAAAATAAGATTGTGGTTGTGAATAGAAACAGTCTCTTCATAATTTTTCAATACATTGGAACTTTATAAATCGCACATGAGATTACATACCAGCCAAGGTTCCACAGTGTCCCACATGTCGTCAAACTCTTCATACTCGATCTTCCCTGATCCATCCGCCTGGGACAAAGTTAAGGAACCATTCGTGCTATGGATGTGTACTGGTACTGGGTACCGGTTATATTACAATGAAAAACTTTATTTGGTCCAAATAAAAAAAATGTACTGATTACTATACCTGAATATGGTGTACACTGACATTACAAGATTAGTATTTACAAGTATTTACACTCACACTTAAGTCTTACCACAATTATCAAAATTAAGCACTTTTATTCTTACACTGGAAAAAGATGAAAACATTTTTGTATGCTTGATAATGAAAATGAAACTTTGTTTCGAGTTTCTCTAAAAAAAAACAGCTGCACAAGAGTCTAATTAACATTCTGTTGTTTTTTTCATGTCTCTGTCCTCCATGAAAACCACTGACAGTTTACTTTGTCAAGTTGTACAGGTACAGGTATACAGGTCAGGGCCTAAGCCTTAACATGTAACCACCTGTGCCTGCCCCTGTGCATTTCGTTTACATGTACACACGGCCCTAAGTTCAGACAATTGGAAAAAGAAAACAAGAAGTTACATTTTGGTACCATGCAGAATCTCTCTAACATCATATTCTAATCATATGCACTAAGAAGACATTAAGTATATTCAGTATAGTTCTTTCAAAATTTGTAAAATTGCACACTGCCACGGTTTAAGCTTAATAAGGATACATCAAACATCTGGATGACATCCTTGCACAGATCAATGGTCAGGCTGGGATCTGGGTGAAAATAAAATCATAATAAATGCAGGAGAAATACATTTCTTACTTGTTCAACTAAATCAAACTAACTTATTTAAAAGCCATTTTGTAACATACAATCATGTCATCAAAATTTAAAATTCTAGAGCTTATGTAACATGTACCAGAAGCAGTTTCATTTTGTTGTATACTAATATGAAGGGCTATAGGGGGTACAATAAAATATCATCAACACCAATAGCACATTTTATACGGCTCATTTCTTACCTTTGAAGATACAGTCAAAGAGACTCTTCAGTTCGAATGGATCAATGGCAGGCACTTCCTGTATGCGTGGGGAAAAAGGGAAAAGGGAGTTAGGATTTCAAATTGTGGCCAGTTTAAAAGTCGCACTAAATTGTAAGACAAAATATAATTTTTAAAAGAGCAGACATTCCCAATGATTAGTGTTTTACTACAATATATTGTACCCCCTTACTAATGTTAATATAATACAGCAACTGTCTTGTCCTTCACTTTTAAATCACTTACATCACACATGTATGTCTCATTTTCCTTTTTAGTATGCACACGTTGTATACCACAGTGACTGTGTTGCATGCTAAAATTAATGTAATCAGCCTTCAGGCATGGTTATGCAATAAAGCTACCATCTTGGCCTACCTTTGTTTCCAATTGAGACCCAAATTTTCTTCAGTCTGACTTTGTCTTACCTTGTTTCCTAGTGGAAACCCAATATTGTCTCACCTTTTTTGCATTCATAGTTAGGGCATAAAAGACCAGTTTCTCTCAAATCAGTGTCACTGACGAATGATGGTGGATGCCATCTGTAACATTTGACTGTTTCCAAAATCATATCCAGTTATTTGGGCAAGTACTTTATGGCTTATCTTATTACCTGGATGGCAAACCTTCATAGAGATATCATCTAAATATCTATTCCTATAAAAAAATGTTGACACGTCATACCTCGTCATCACCGGAAAGGCCAGCAACCATCTCGAAGAACGCGCGGAACTTGTCTTTCTTCTCGTCGCTCCATTCTTCCTTAGGCTGATGGAATAGTCACAATCATAGAAAACATTCATGTAATGCTATACATAAATACACAGATGTTCTGTTCATCATTGATCATTATTATCATGATAGTATTTCTTTGTCTGCATCTTTCTTACAACTTAAACTTCAACTGCTTCAATTTTTTGGATATCGAAAGATTTTTGTGTTTATGTAAATCAACTGTAACAGTTTCATGAAATTGGTTACAACATATTAAGTCTATCAACAACATCAAAGTCGATGATGTATATAAATCATAAGTTTTAAGGTACATGCACCTGTGATGATCATTACATAATATAATAATGATTACAACAATATTCATCATCTATAGGTGGAAATGTCAGAACAATTATATAGGAAAAATCACCACGAAGGTTAAAATTGACTTAGATTCACCGAGTCTAAAATCACACACTTAGACATAAAGGAGTCAGAAGAATTCAAGACACATATCATATGGACCTTATGGAAGTTGTGAGATTATTGTGCATCAATGATCACATTCTATGATTCTTGTAAATGGGTCTAGTATGTATTAAAGGAATCCGATGTCAATTCTAAAACCGTGGGTTTCACTTAGAAACTCTTGAAGGACGAAAATTTTTGGATGGAAACGAAGTTTCAAAGGATGCAATATTTACATCCAATGATGATTTGGAAATGTCACAAAAATATTGTCGTGCTTGTTAAGTTAAAGGGATAACATTAAAAAGAAGTGCTCAGCTAGCAGTTGTTTGTGTTACTTGATGCACATACTGAAGAATAGCTGTTAAGAAATTAGTAAATGTTAATTGTGTCATTTCTAAAATTTGCCTCAAGTTAATGTATAGGTTAACTATAGAAAGCTTTGTCATTGAAGCCTTCACAGGGCATATGAAAGCAATTTTAAAATTAGTGAAAGCAATGTAACACTAGTTCACCTGTATCTGCAGGTAAGCTATATCCGTTGTCTTTAAAAATGTTATGTAGGGATATCGTGTCAATGGACAGTGGTTTCAAATTGCAATACTTTCAAAATATCGTAGCTTGAAACCAATGTCCGTCTCCTTGATATTATTGATTACCCTGTTTTCAGAAACAAGTGAGATACATGTAACACTAGTTCACCTATATACGTGGGACAACCTATATACGTTGTCAGGGAATGTAGGGGTCAAGTCTACAGACTGTGGCATTTCAAATTTGCAATATTTTCAAAATGTTGTGATTTGAAACCACCCTAGGGCCTCCATTGACTTGATATCCCTAAATACTCTGTTTTCTCAACAGCGGATATAGGTTACCTTCGGATAAAGGTGATCCAGGGTTATAGTTTCCCAAGCCTTAGGATGAAGTGAACTTAGAGTTACCTCAAACATTTAACTTTTGAAAACTGCAGATTTGAATTAGCAATTATTACACAGAGTGCCACTTGAACAGTTTACAATGTGATATGATTAACTGTTAAAAAGTGTATGATTCACTGCTATTCATGCATTAAATCATATCAAAGCCTTGTTAGTGTTATTTGATTAGTTGATCAAAAGAGGACACAGATTAGTAGATTTGATTGTATTTTTAGTACTTGTCGCATTGTGATGAGAGAAAAGTTTGGGTTCTTTCTTATAGCGAGATGTTACCGGTTTGGGCTTGTCCTGTTTGACTATCTTGTCGTCATCCGCCTGCTCTCTGCATGATGCATTTGTGAAATGACAGAGAAAACAAAGAGAAACAAAAGAGTTCGGTCAAGCGATATTCTCAATACTGTGCATTGACAGAGTGCGCCCGGTCCTTGGACCTTTGTGCTAATGTTTTATGTGTGTTTTTTTACCGGTTTGGGCTTGTCTTGCTTGATGATTGCATCACCTTCATCGATTTCACTGAAAGAGAACGGATTTGTAGGATTGTCAGTTAGGAGGTGAGGTAAGAAAGAGCAAAGACCACCTTGAACTGAATATTGGCTGTCTCCTGCTTTAAACTTTTTGATGTCCCACTCATGATTCTGTGGCCTTGGCCCATGTTGCTAATTTCAGTTTAAGCTTGCGAAAACACATTTTCATCAATGGATGGATGAGGTTAAATTTTATCTGTCCCAAAAAGCAAATGCTTGTCCCAGGATAGAAGGACAGGTCCTCACTGGGAGCAAGTTTAGGGTATATTTTCAGGGTACAATGTTAATTAAAATTTTCAGGGTACAACGTTAATTAGAATTATTATATGGTCAAGAAATGCATTGTAACACTTAACATAGCACATATTACATGTAATTTGTATAATGCCATTTTGTGACTTTTTTGTGACAGATTGATGTGATATCTCCTTAAATATCAACAGTTCCAACTTCAAACGCTATAAGTTTACAAAGGTTTCAAAAGACACTATGTCATAATCAGAAACGTTTAGCAACAATAATCAAACCAACCTACTGAAGCAATGCTTTGGCAAAATAGATGACAATAACGAAAAAATGCCATATCCAGGTTGAAGCGGGCAGGCCAGTGGTCTAAGGAGCCAGGTGGGTCAGGCAGTTATTGCATGAAAAGGAGCTTGGGACGAGTTAAAGAAAGAAGGTCAGTGATGAATCAAGCAGCATCATAAGGGACAAACTAGGAAGCTTAGTTTTGAAGCTAAAAGCAACAAAATTGTGTGTTGTGAGTTTCCAAACAAAAGCATGTGTAAGTGTGCAACAAAACCATATTATAGCAACATGAGGCATTCATGGTGATGCTTCTGCCAGCATGATGCTTCTAAAAGAAGGGTCTCACATAGATTATAATAGTCAAGCAATGAGAATTCAAAAACAGCAGTATTGGTATCATACTGTAGTATTTTCAAGCACTGCATGCTAACAGGCATTAAACAAGCGTTAAACAATTTCTATATAAAGCAACGTCTTATATAAATATTGTTAAGTCATCAGACAGCGCAAAATCTATGCGCAGCTGAGAATAGAATGCATTCTAATCACTAGTAGTGTAAAAGCCATTACAGTATAATGAAAATGTAGCTCAAATATATGTCAATGACTTTTAAAGCACTAGCCGATGACAATCATTAATGTGAAATGATATCTACTAGTCTAAGAGCTAAGCAATAATGTAAGATTTAACATGAATAAACAAAATAAACCTACATCTAGTTGGAAGAAAAGCATTAAAATGTTGAAAGCAAAAATAAAACAGTCATTCAATTGCAAGGAGTCTCACCCTAGGCCTTTACACAATTCACATTGGGGAGGCTTTGCTAAACCAGGCTGAGGTTTCCACTTTTATGGGTGTGTCCTCTAACCAGCTGTGAGCCAATCAGAGTATAAGCTTTAATCAATACCCAACGAAAACATGTAGGCAATTCTCAGATTGGCTCAGACAGCTGGTTAGAGGCTATAATATGCCAACAAAAGTGGAAACCACAAGCAAGCATTCCCAATGTCTGTTGTGTAGACCACGGGCAAGGGTCTGCATAGTATCGCATGATGACCACATACAATGTATATAACGCTAGTTCACCTTTATCCGCAGGGTAGCCACATATATTCGTTGTGTTTACCAAGTTGAACATGGTATCAAGGGATATCAACTGGACGGAAGGTGTAATGTGTTAAAAAAATTGTAGGTTGAAACTAATGTCGGTCGACTTCGTATCTCTAAATACCAATTCTGAAAGCAACCGTCACGGCGGATATAGGTTACCCCTCGGATAAAGGTGAACGGCGTTATATAGAAGCGCAATAAAGAAAATATCACAATGATGTAAGACGTACTCGGCTGTTGCTTCCTTCTCGGTGAAGACCCTCAAGATGAATTCCCCTTCTTCATTAGGGTTGAAGGTTGTTGGGAGAACGATGTATTCACCTGGAGTAACCTGTGGTGGGCAATCCAGAAAACAATTACATTAAACATTTTACATTTACACTTTAAAAAGAAAAAAGGTGCCACTTGGTCTGGCACCCAGGGTAGAATCCTACTTGACAGATTGGGACCTCTACTGGTAGAATCAGTGATTTTTCAGATCAAAATCTCTTTCCTGACAATTACTATTAGACAGCAGTCACCAGAGGAGTACAGTCCTGGACCTGAATTTGCAAAAGTAACAAAACCATAAGTGATTTAAAAAGCAACTGTTACTTAGTATTGCCTAAAAAAAAACTTGAAGTCTGCTATTATTTGTTAGGTTAGATAAGCTTTTACAGACTCCTTGGCTAAATCAATTAATCAGGTTTGTGCGTACCTTGAAGTGCTCGGAGCGTTCGCGGTAGTTGATGTAGCTGCCAGAGCTGGCCACCGGTGCCTCAGTCATGACATCACGCCGCTTCAGCTTGCTCCGTCCTTTAGCCTGAGCAAAAAGAAATTTGTATAATGTGTGGTTGCCTTTAAGTTAGTGAAGTGACACTATAGCTAGTGAGGAACATGTAGCCATGATTGTAGAAGTGATAATATTGATTGATTTGATTGATTTTATTTTGCACTTTAAAAAATGATACATACAGAAAATTATAGAATACAACAGAACGTGCAAGGGGGGAGAAAAAAGCCATGTGGCTTATATAAACAAGTTCAATATTATATTATAGTAAAAGTGGCAACAATCGCTGTGGAAGCGATGACTATCATTCTGTTACAACACAAAGAGAGCCTGCCCAACTCATGATTAGGATACTGGTTAATCACAACCAAGTCTTTAGATTGCAACCAAATCAGCTCTTTGCACCTGCAGCTTAGCTTTTGGTTCTTATGCCAACAGCACAGCAATAGAAAAGAGGAACCATTTCAACATCATCTAATAGTAAGAAATTCATCTCCTGGTTATTCTGTTGATAACTACATCCCACCCACCTCATACATGTAGAACCCCAGGAAGAGGTTGGTCTTCCCAAGATGCTTCTGTTTGCGCCTGTCCTTCTGCAGGAGCGAGACCAGACAGGACGCCATGTCGTCGTCGTCTCCGTCGTCAGCGTCCGTCAGGTTCACCTTGAACTGCGGGTTAGCGGCGAACGACGATTCTAAAGTAGAAGAGAAACTGTCTGTTTTAGTTTCCCTCATCAGCTCTGAACTGGTACACTCTGCTTCTGACACCTTCGGCATCTGTCGGAACTTGCCGTCAAAATGTTTGGCACCCGCTCAGGTGATCCCAAGTACTGTAAATGCAGAAATGTTTTCAGTGGTTTTATGTTTTTCATGGTGACCACTTCACCGTGAACTTAAAACTACCGCAAACATTTTTCCATTATAGTATGAGACCATAGTCTATGGCGCTAACTCCATTTTTCCGCTCCCGCAAAAGAAAATCCCTGCCAAATTAAATGCATTTACAGTACTTCATTTGGGTCACACTCGGAACACCAACCTGGGGAGTTCAGCACGGGCAATTCAACGTCAATTCCTTTGCCTATCGCCTATAGTCCAAAATTTGACATTGAATCCAAAGCGATCTAAACATCTCACACTGTAGACACTCAGTTATAACTACAGAACAACAGGCAAGACTTTCTGCCACTCACGTCTGAAGTTGGCGCATCCCCCGGCGCTCTCGTTCTTGATCCATCGCCCGTTCATGTTGTTGACATTCCACCTCAGCTTGTCGTCGTCATCGTCTCCCATGGAGTCCGGCGTCAGGTTACAGATCTCGATGTTTTTCCAGTACGTCAGAAAGTCCTCGAAGCTCATCCTGTGATGCGAAAAAGGCACAGGTATTAATGCTAGGTCACCTTTATCCACAGCTAGGGTAACCCATAACTATTTTCATTTATTTATTGGTTTGGCTGCACCGAACACACAGCCAGGGCTGCCCAACTAGCCTATGGCTATTACAAAGGGCTAGCCCTGCTGACAAACACATAAACAATACAAATTAAAAAAAAGAACATTTGTATGTACATGGTGTAGGATAACTTACATATCATCTAAAATGGAGTATATAACATCATATCATCGACAACCCATAACTATTGTTTTTAAAAACAGGGTATTTGGGGATATACATGCGGGTTGGCGGAAACGGCTGCCCGGTCGGTCGGCGGAAACCGCTGCCCGGTTCGGTCCTGAGGTTGGTTTTGGGGGTTTCCAGTATTGCATACAGTAGTGTAAGTGAAGTAAACAAAATGCCTACTTAAATATTCCATAACGGTTGTTAGATGTAATGTTGCTAGATGTTCAAAGGAAGCTGGCCAAATTACTTATTTTTTGAAAAAAAATTAATTTGACATTTCTTGGTAAGATTGTCCCATTCCCAGCTGCTACTATTCGAACGTCCCCCAGTACAGAACGTCAGAAGTTTGCTACGTCAAGGTTGTACAGGGTGGCGGTCCTTTGATCTAGTATACCATATGTGCCGCGGGCGCCAGCGACAAAATCAATCAATTTTGACAGCACTACCGCACCGAGCTGTCTGACATGTCCGAGGAGAAACTATCTCTAAGAACTGTAAAAGAATTCAAATTTAGTTAAATCAATACTAAAATGTACATTTACAAACGCATGGATTCAGTTTTTTTGTGTCAGGTTCTGGTTTAAACTAATGTAGTCAATTATATATTAATTATGTACAATGTTTTCACATAATTTTGTTACTTCACACGAAAACGGCTCCGCCGTAGTCTTTCCTCCTCGTAAGCAAACTTGTCATCGAACATTGAATTCTTGAAAGATGAAAATGGTGATTTCACCAGTGTCTGAAGATTTCCCCCACAGCAATTCTTTGATTGATCCCGATACTATCTTCTCACATGTCGGAAATGATAAGATTTAACCAAGGATTTAATAAATGTGTTCGTGGTCAAAGCACTGAAAGTCAGCATAATCCCATCCAGTCTCAGATCGGCAGAGCGGCTAGAGCCCAAATAACACCGCGATAAACAACGTGGCCACGGTCGGCTCGAGAAAAATTCTTAGTTAGCAATTAATCTTCAACACGAATGACTCATACTCTGATCAATAGCCACATCTTATTTGTCTAAAGCTATTCCGAAGAACAAGTAATAATTAAGTTTACTACTGTCCCCTATTAGAAGCGCCTCATACATATCCATGTGGCCACACGCACTGCGTATTTGGGGTCAACGACCTAACGTTAATGTGCGCTGCATGGAATGCCGAAAACTTCCGATGAATCAAATCAATCCAACCTATAGTTTCCCATTCCAGAGTATATAGATATAAAACTAGTGTTGGGGATTACATTTTTGAAAAGAAAAAAAGATCAAGGCGCAAATCAGTTCTTACGGTGAGGACACGGCGCGGCTCATTATCGACCTTATTAGCGTTAATGAGCTGGTAGCACCGAAATCTGGTGTTCACCGAAAACGTGTACAAAGTTCGAAATTTCGCCGTGTTTGTGTTTTCGAATTTCCGAAATTACGGTAATGTTTACGATATTAGCGCTACTGTAAATTGTAGGGTCAGCCTACACGAGAAATGCACTTAAATTACTGCTGCGATAGCAAGCCACTTGTTTACATTTGGTATACTCGAAACCCCCAAAACCAACCTCCGGACCGGACCGGGCAGCCGTTTCCGCCGACCGACCGGGCAGCCGTTTCCGCCAACCCTATACATGCAACATTGACGGACAGTGGTTTAAAATTGCAATATCTGACAACATCAGAATTGAAACAGACATCCGTCCACTGTTAAAAAAAATTCCCCACGAATAAAAGCGTTAGTGCCATAGTCAATTTGAGCCAGCTGTTACGGGCAGTGAATTCTTTCCCACTGTGTCTAGAGCACAGTGTTGGAAAGCAAATCCCTCTCCTTCCACTGCCATTTAAAACTCCTAACCAAAGTGCATTATTTCTACACTGGGAGCAAAGTGAGGAAAGTTGTGTTAAGTGCCCTTCCCAAAAGGAAAAAATGTCTATATATAGTGGAATCAGTTTTTTGTATCATTGACCGTTTCGAAATTAATATCCACTTGCTTTAAATGACAAATGAAGTCTAACCTTGATTGACGTGTCTTAAAAAAGTGGAATTTTTTCGTCAGTTAAATGTCGACATCTGGGGCTCACCTATGTTATCTAGAACTCCACATCCAAGACTTTAGTCTACCATCATTATATTAATAGTGTACATAAAATGATTAACTTCAATGTTTTTAAGAGAAGAGGGGTGAAAATCTAAGCAAAATTTTGAAAAGATAGCCTTAATTGGATAACTGACCATATTTGTACTGACGTGTATGATTTTGTCAATTCAAGTCTCCTCTTATTGTGCTTTATGAAATTAATGAACGATAAACAGGGAAAGTAAGTTAAAGAAATTTCCAGTTGACCGTACCAGAATTCACCATCGTCTCGTTGGACAATCCCAAGCTCCTCTTTGGTACCTTCATCCACACCATTCCACTCATCGGATCTGTCACAAGAATCAAGTTTTAGTTCACCTTAATATACAGTAACTGTTTAATCTTCAAATGTTTGCAATGTTTAGTTTCGTGTTTTCACAGTGACATGTAAAATCATTGCAAAATGCCTCTCAACATTTTTACACGTAATAGTTGCATCTGTCATCACTGTAACGATGCTTGCAGATTTCTATCAGTTATGAATATTGTCTTTTTGACCAAAATGCCTACTAGTAGGTATTGCTATCATCATTGAATTTCTATATCATATCGGAATGAACACAAAGCACTTACTGGTCTCCCCACGGACCCTTCCATTCAGTCTTGCCCCAGGGGTTCCGGATTCGCACCAGCTGGGTTCCCTCAACCTACAGAGTCACGGAGTCAGTGAAAAAACGTCTTTGTAACATCAAAACGTCAAACATATCTTTATTGACAACTTTCTGCAGGGCTTACATGTACAAACAATAATATCATTATGTTTTTCCCGGTAGGAAAAACATTTTGTTTTTGCTGCTGACTGTTATTTTTCTGTCAGTAGCCAATCATTCTTTTACAGTCTGTAGCCAATCAGTACTTAGAACTGGGGTAGGAGTGGTATATATTGAGTGTACTAGTATATCGTAAATACGTGCAATTTCTTAGCTCGCACTTACAAAAATATACGCACGCAATACTATACGAGCCTATAATATACTATTGTGTGCGAGTAGGTTGGTAAAAGGCCACAGGGAAAACGTTCTGCATTTTTGCAAAAACGTTGCCAAATTCCACTTTCTAGTATCGAAGAAAAATTCCAGTCGCATCACGACCTTGACCTTGACCTTTGACCTTTGCCCTACCTCTGCAAATCCCGTGATGCTGTAGGCGTGTTGCTGCACCAGACCGTTGTCCTGGATAGCCTCCAGACCCGCGGAACCTCCCTGATTGGACAAAACAAACTCTTCATCATGAAAACATCGAGCACAACTTAAAAGAGAGTCATAATCGTTTCTGGTAATATTTATAGGACCTGGTGCATTTTTTGTCTCGAAACCACAGAGAATAATGAACATTTAACAGGTCCATTTGTGTTTTGTTCAATCTGTATTGTCAGTAAACTGCCTTAAATGTATAACACACCAGTTGTGAACACAATCTACATGTACATAAGACTAAGAAACAATGATAGGTTTGATCCACTGTCACACTGGGACAGACATTTTAACTCTTTTCAATGAGTGTGATGGGTTCATTAAAGTGCTATGTGGCTCTCCTCATTGACAAACAGCTTTATGTTCCATCTGAGATAGATATATCAAGAGCTTTATGTTTCATCCGAGATAGATATATAAAGAGGAGGGTCTGCAATTGCTCCCATATAAGATGTAGGCAGCCAATTTTGATTTCCTGTATTTTGTGGGTGACTCTGTCTTATTCATGTAATTCATAACGTCGGCAACCACATTTTGTATAATTGCCTTCCTTGATTTTGGCTGGAATCGTCCAATTTTGTACGAGGGCGCTGACTGGTCCCTACACATGAGCGAATTACATTTGTATGGAATGGGTTCAAGCGCTCGTTCAAACCGCGGTGTTCCACTGTGAACACCGAAAAAGCCCTCCGTCCTGTTGTCATCAAACGAGTGCTCTAGAAGCCATTCCTTAATTCGCTCATTAACTAAATCATTGTTACCACCAAAAGGTTTGAATGTGTTGGCTAGAAGCAAACATAGGAGCGTCTACTCTCCAGATGGTACCCAGGTTGGTGAGGAATTAGATGACTGACGCTACACGTCACAACACTGACCTTGATCCCACTGCACCCCATGGTGGATCCCCTCTCGAAGGCCTTCTGTAGGATCTTGTAGAGGTCGCCGGGTAGCTTGGAGGGGTCGGTGGTGTCATACCTCTCAGTCATCCCTCCCGTGAAGTCAACCAGAGCGTCGCTGGTGTGTCCTCCCTCCAGTGACTCATAGGAGCCATGGAGCCTGAAAAAATACATTCATTTAGGTTAACTACATTTTGTATAATTTTATATTAAGGTTCATCTGTGATAGTACATGAAATTGACACTTACATAAGTTTTTACTTTTACATGTTTTTTTCCATACAATGCATATTATATAAGCTACACCATGATGATGATCATAGCATGACTACACATGTACAAGGTACCCCAATTGTAAGTATCATCCACTTGCATCGGGAAGGACCCCTGCTATGTTCGATAAGTGTGATGGGTTCTTTAGCGTACTCAAAGAATACAGGGCCTTCATTTATCGTCCTGTCCAAGGGACGGCCCAAGCCGAAGCTAGGTGCTCATTTTTCACCTGAGTGAAGTGAGGAAAGTCGTGTTAAGTGCTTTTCCCAAGGGCACAAGATCGGTGACAGGTTTTGAACCCAAGACCTCTTGGCCATGGGTCTAAGCCCAAATTAAGCGCTGCTGATTAGGCCACACGATCTCACAAAATTTATTGACAATGATACAACTCATTACACGGATCTGCCTAGGCAGCTTTGGGCTGGTAGCGGCAGATCCACAGAGATACGGTGAGACGAACATACATCATCGGTCGACGTGATCGCACATGTTCGCACATGTTTACACACGACGGGGTTATACCGCCCCTTATGGGGTGACAAACCCTTTCATATGCGCCAGGTCTCCCGTCCGGGTGAATGATGTAAATCACCGTGAGCCAAAGCTAGGTACTCATTTTCACATAGTCAGGAAAGCCGTGTAAAGTGCCTTTCCCAAGGGCACAAGATCGGTAACACGTCAGGCGGATTCGAACCTGCAACCTCTCGGTCACGGGGCGAACATGGTCCCACTGCGCTACGCACTGCGCTACGCTACGCGGTCCCTCACAAAATCACTTGATGCTATAAAGACATTGTGGTTTAACTTACTTAGCGTAAGCCTTCTCCAGCAGGGCGCTCCAGAACTCGTTCTTGTCGTTGGAGTGGAGACTGAAGTACTGCGGGTCTCCCCAGTCAAACACCACCATGGGGATCCGGTCATCGATCACCACATCAACCCACCTGTAATAATAACATTCAGCAAAACTGTTGACTTGCAACCATTACTGTACACGTTTATCATAATATAAACCAACCATAATCCTGACTTCTTGCAATATTCTTGTTTTATGGTTCTTATCTTTTACAATTTCAAGTTTAACGGCACTCAGTTCCATATATTTGCCCTCAGTTCAAAGGGAACATGAACAATCAGCCACATACTAAAT
Source organism: Branchiostoma floridae (assembly GCF_000003815.2). NCBI lineage: Eukaryota > Metazoa > Chordata > Leptocardii > Amphioxiformes > Branchiostomatidae > Branchiostoma > Branchiostoma floridae. The sequence goes on from NC_049982.1 coordinate 28,350,864, forward strand.
ATAATTGCAATCCATCAGGAGGCTCTTAACCACAAATAAAAAGAAATACAGACACAAACACAGACAGACGGTCACAGACCACAAACAATAATGCTAGTTCACCTTTATCCGTAGGATAAGCTTTATCTGTTCTTTTTATGAACAATATATCTAAAGATAATGGCTTCAAATTGCAATATTTTTAAAATATCACAATTTGAAACTACCGTCCATCAACTTGATATCCCTGTGTAGCAACACGATGGATCTGTAGGTTACCCCACGGATAAAGGTGAACTAACGTTACAGCCATTTTTCAAGGTATTAAAGGTAAAAAAAACAGCTGTTTTTACGTACTCTCCATACTGCCAGAAGCGGAAGTGGAAGGCGCCGCAGTAGTCATCACTGTAGGAGTTGTCCTCACAGCAAACTCTCTTGAACAAGTAGGGCTTCTGGGCCAGGGTGGCGGTGGCAGCCAGCATCCAGCAGTCACCTGTGATGACAGAAAATCTGAAATGTTGCAGTTCTGTTTTGATATGATAGGTGGGGCTCCTGAATAGACAAAACAGTCGCTCAACACCAACAAATAGTATAGGACTTAGTGGCTAAAATGCAGAAAAAATCTCTTGTATTCAATTTGTAATCCTAGGCTCGCACCTGAAGGGGCATTCCACTCCAGAAGGGGGTATTATAATTCCTCAGAGAATAAAATGATTAGTTACGCTTGAATCAAGTTTGTTTGGTCACATGGTTAAACATTGCATGGAACGAGTTCTTGAATTCCCCTGAGGACCCTTTCAATTGTGAACTTGAGTGGGGGAGGACGTGACTTCGACCATGGGAACAGGTACCGTTGGTAGCTTTGGTCCGCTGCCCATTCTGTCCTCTGCATGTGAGCTGTGGATTTTTTCAGCTTAACAGATGCCATTGAACCAAGCTGAGTCTACCATCAAAATTTACCCCTCAAAATGCAGGAAATAAGCGTTTCAGAGGGTCTACATTTTACAATTATAACAGGGAGCATGCCCCGAGACCCCCTATATATAGGCTCAACAGGATTTCCATCTAAATTCCAGGGGGTGGAAAAAAGTTCAGGCTAGTGTTATACCTTTATACTGCTTCTCTGCTTTGTCATGTATTCAGAACAAGAAGTTGATAATTAATAGACTCACCCACACATCCCTGGCAGACATCGAAGCGGCTTGCTCCCTCTGATGCATCAATGAACTCCGGATTCCCAACTATCTCCTGCAATACAAAAAAGTTACAGCGTTAGCCAATTAAGTTACGAAATACACATTTTAATATTACAAGGAATTAAAAGCTATAACCAGCCACCTGTTGAATCAAGTTAATATTGATTAGTTACCTAATGAGACAGTTTTTCATCAGTTTTCATGAGTGGTATTGATCACAGTCTGTCAGAAAGAATTATCATGGTAGCATTGTAGGTACCACCGGTGCAATGGCCTAGTGGGTAGAGTGTTCGCCTTGCATTCGGTAGGTCGTGAGTTCGATCCCAGGCCGAGTCATACCAAAGACTTTAAAAATGGTACATGCTGCTTTCTCTGCTTAGCACTCAGCATTCGGGAAAGAGTATGGAAGTTGAACACACACCACTACCAGTGGACTAGCCCCCTGCTGTAGTAATTGCGTTGTGTGGCCCAAGGGCTTCTGAAACGGAGATGGGCGCCGCCCTATGCGCCATCAGGCGCGGGAAGGACTTTAACTTTAACTTTTTAATTGTAGGTACCACCAACCCAGGACACATTGTACAATGTCATGTATTGTTAGCAAGTTAGCAACAGACTTAAATATTATGTATGATATACTGTGGAAATTTCGCAGTGGTTTAATGTTAATGCATTTTCATGGTCACCTGATCATCAAAAACTTAAAACTACCACAAACACTGAATTTTCTCCCTTAACTTCAAGAATTAAAATACGAGCACCAAATTCAAATCAATTACAGTTATAAGCCATCTAAACTAATCTTTTCATAGATAAAATTAGCTTTATCCTCTTTACACAGGTGTCTGTGTCGCTCGGAACATTAGCTAAGAAGAATGTAATTTTGTTTCGTTGATTACAGTAAAGTTAACCCTAATATCCTTAAAGGGGCATTCCACTCCAGAAGGGAGTCTTGTTTTACAATAGATAATGTGACAATGAATACATAATCAGCCAGATTTTGTGGAATTCACCTTGGGATGAATTGCACGATGTGTGTTTTGTAAAACAATATGACACTCACTAAACCCATGCAGACCCTTCCCATGCATTCCCTATACGCATTTGTTTATCGTGCATATTTTCGGAATAAATGAGGTTCGCTAAGCACACCGAGAAGGCAAATTCCTCATAAAATAGCAAAGAATACAAGAACAAGACTAGATTTCTTAGCGAACCTGAAATTAGTTTTGTAATCGTACCTAAAAGTTTTGCATTGTATTCAGCCATAGGATCAATTCAATTAGAGGGTACTTGGGGAGTTTAGTAGAAGACTGAATGCTTTTGAGGCACGTGGAGCAACTGGCGGGTACTTGATCGTATAATGTGAAGTAGTATGCATTTATTACTTCCTAAAATTAATATCTCTCAGAAAATAACACTCCCGTCAGGAGTGGAATGCCCCTTTAAAAACTCCTGTAACCTGACTGTTGAAGTAATGAGAGCATGACGGTCCTGAGACCACCTAAGCAGGGTAATGCAATTGTACCATGCTAAGGTTGTGTGTACCAATCAGACCAAAGTAACACTGTGTTTATAAACGGGTATTAGCTTATACTGTAAAAATTAATATGCATTTTCAAGTTCCCAGGGATTTCTTTTTGTGGTAGTGAGAAAATGCAAATGGCAGTGTTCACAGCAGTTTTTAGTTCATGGTTGAAATAAGAGCTCACGCACAATGTTGGTGGGTAGAAGACTCTTGTATTTCAAAGTGGTTTTAGGTTTGCGTTGAAGTCAATTAAGAGGTTGCAAACACTAATCCACCACAAAAACTTCAACATTGCAAGTTGTTAAACTTTAAAGCTCAACTTTGTGGTCAGATATCAATTGAAAGACTGTTTACAGTATAAATGTTGCAATAGCAGCTAAGCTAACAATAATTAGCCCTAATATAGTCTTTGTTGACCCTCAACTTTTCTCACAGTTTTCAATGCATTCGTCTGAACAATGAATGAGATTTGTTGTAAGTGTCACTTAACCTAAATTCTCCATGTTTTTTTAAAGGGCTTCTCTGATTGGTTGAACCCTTGATGTGTTTAAAAGTGCAAAAAGTCTCCTAGACTAAGTGCCTAATTCCCAACAATGCTGTTTATGTTCTCTTCTTGGCTACTGACCTGAAAAGGGAGGCCTAGCTTTGCAATATCCTCTTCAGGACAAACGCTAGACTAACTTAAAACATGCACATGAAGCTTCCTAAGTAGCTATCGGAGACTCGAAGTGTTCCACATTTACTGTAATATCAGTGTTCCATGTGTAATGTAATAATAATAATAATAATAATAATAATAGCCTTTATTGCACATTCATGCCCTATCGGGCTAAGTACAGGCATATAGATACAAAGGGTAGTAATGCAGTAAACATGGTTTCTAAGACTAATCTAAAACATTTGTTCGGCTTCTTCTCGTTTCTTAGTTATGTTAAATATGTAGCTTGAGATGTGTTTGTATAATGTCGTTTGATCAAAGCTCATAAGAAAAATGAATTTTTCAACACTAGACATATATTCAAAGCGAGGGAACTTTCCTATAATATGGCTAAAAAGAATACTTCTATCGTAATATCAGCATACATTGGACCTAGTGGTTTGATGTAGAATATTCTTTAGGATGTCTGATATATATATTCTAAAGAATCAAGAAAGCAAATGTTGCAAAACTGTCATTCTTACATTACAAATTTGAATTGCAATAAACCTTTTTAAAAAATGAAATGACCCTGCAGTTCCAGAGCACGCTGCTAGTGGGTCCAAACCTATGCCAGATCATTTTTACGTCATACAACTACCTGTTACCATATCAAGACCATAGCATGTCAAATAGCTGCAGTACCAAGGAAAACCACCAGGGGTCCAAAATTGAATCATCTCAATTTTGTTGTGGAACAATTGTGTAAATCATTTTGTATGGGTGCTATGTTAACTAACATGTTATTTCTTAAAAATCAATCAAAAAGACGGGGAAAACATCACATTTCCATCCAAAGTTTGGAAGTCATACTGACACAAACAGACAGACAGACACACCCACACATACAGACACACACGCGCACAGAGAGAGAGACACACAGACACACACACACAGACACACACACACACACACGACATGGAATAGTTGGGTCTATTTACCACAAAGCACAGTACTTGACAGGACAAAAACAACCTGCCATATTTAGTTTGACCCGACATACTTGCGCTGTGTACGGCATTACAAAGGGCATCTCCCGACGAGGTCAACAACCGACAAGGTCAACCTCCCCACGCCGTGCGTGACATACACGCAGGCACGTAAGGGTGACGTCATCTCCGAGCAGATGTTGGGAGAGAAAATCGTAACGTTTTCTTACAGTCCCGTTGTTGTTTTGGGCACTGTTTATTTATTTATTTATTGGTTTGGCTGCACCGAACACACAGCCAGGGCTGCCCAACTAGCCTATGGCTATTACAAAGGGCTAGCCCTGCTGACAAACACATAAACAATACAAATTTAAAAAAAGAACATTTGTATGTACATGGTGTAGGATAACTTACATATCTAAAATGGAGTATATAACATCATATCATCGACAACAATATTTGCAATGAGAGGTCAGGGTCAGTATATACACGTGTATGACTAATTGGGCACTGTTGTTGTTGTTGTTTGGCGTTATTGATGTTTTTTTACTGACACACAAAATGAGAGGATTGTGTATCACAAAGAAATGGGGTCGCCAGAAAAGGTTGAGATTTTTCACCCTCAATATTTGCTTGGAGATTACAAGCCACGCTCCAGTTACTGTGTAGTTCGCCATAGTTTATTGCAAGCACAGTAGACTGTAACGACCTAAATATACATTTTAGGACTGTTGTATGAAATACAGTGGAGGATATCATGATTGGTGTTCAGATTTATCATCAATCAAATTCATTATTATCATTAAAGGCAAATAGCGCAAGAAGTACCTACAATCATATCATAATCGTAATCATTAACACGTAGATTGTATTGAGATTGTTCGCAAAAAAATGACCATGATATGTTACCATCATTCTAATATTCGTCCAACTTAACATGACAAAAGAATTCCTTTGAAGACCGTTAAATTTCCATTGATATCGATCGTGAACTGAATTACCTGCAAGAAAGTAGGTCAACCAGACTCGTATTTTTCATAGAGTGCGGCCGTGCTATGACAAGATCGCCCTACTTTGCCCCTGCATATATGTAGACCTTTGCATCTATATTAGACGACACATTCCCTACCAGTTTGGTTATATTGTTTTCTGAAGGTTAGGCCAGCCTTCTAGCAGTAGCCGGCCTCTAGTATGTGACCTTGTGCCTTTCGTTAGAATAGTTGTCACGGCGCGAGCAGCCTAGAGCTGAAATATTGCGGGCAAGAATCCAAAATAACATTCACTAAACTGAAATACATTCAACTGCAATAACAATTCGACGGTTGACATTGTAATCGTGTAGAAGTTATCTTGGGAAATCTTGAAAGAAACCTTTGGGACTGTAAAATGCGTTAACAGATTGAAGCAGTTTTCCTTGACATTTGTGGTCTCCACACCTCCAAATTAAAACAATGCAAGGGTGACTACTGGTCTACGCCTATTGAAAATTGCGGACCAGCAATATACAACAGACAGATATCGGCTGGCGCTAGTTGATACCGGTTGAACTTGGGTAACGCTGGTTCACATTTATCCGAGGGTAACCTATATTCGTTGTTTGTGAGAAAAAAACGTATTTGGAGATATGAAGTCGACAGACGGTGGTTTCAAATTGGAACATTTTGAAAATACTGCAAATTTGAAACCACGGTCAGCAGACTTGATACTCCTAAATGTGCTGTTTTTAAAGAAAACGGATAAAGGTCACACCACGGATAAAGGTGAACTAGCGTTATGACTGCAACATTTTTATCATGTGAGGGTTATATGATCTCATATCCACATATAATGTACTTGCAATTGCAAGTTGGTATAAGATAGTGTGGTAGCTAGAAGTCGGCACAACATTGCTCTCATTTTGTACTGTCACCCAGCTGAGTATATACTTGTAGTACTTTTTTGTACCCAAACAATGGCATACAGGGCACTGCTTTTCGGCCTTTGCGGCAACTTTACAGTGTCTTTGCCTCCAGACAGCTGTACTAAAATGGTGAATAAAAGATCCATAGAAATAGTAAGAGGAAAATATTTGTTGAGTTTTAAAAGGAATGCAAAAGGGAACGAAAAAAAGTCTTTTTTTCGCGACACCGCGGCCCTCAAAAACGTTCCACTTTCTGTGCAAATAAAAGTTTGTGCAACAAATCGTTTATTACAAGATTTTCAGTATGATTTCACAAATGATTTGTTAAGATATAGAAAATACAAGTTCAACAATTGCTGCATCAACCGCACATTTTCAAAAGATCGCAGATACACACATTATTTAATGTGTATCTTTTTTTCATCGCAGACAAACGCAAAACACGGAACGCAGACAAACGTACCTAAATAGTTAATACTAGTATCTTTCTTTTTCGCAGACAAACGTAAAAGTGTGCTGAACACATGTGCACCGCCCTTCTCATTAGCAAAGCGTCTCTAACCCGATTGACACGGCATGATGTCCTGTTTACCTAGAGCCAACAGAAAAACGGCTCATGTTGCTGCTATCTTCTGGAATGTGGGTGCCATATGGAATCTATCAGGAAGAGATTTCTCCCTTGCTTCAAGCGATTAGGAATAGCTGGAATTTTTCTGTATGAGTTACACTGGAATAAATGTAACCCAAATCATCCAAATATATTCTAACCTAATCCAGGATTACCTAATTAGAAAGATAATGAGTAAGTCTTCAAAGTTGTCGTGATACTCTAAAAAATGGCTACAGCACTCCTTTGAAATAGAGCATTTTAAATATGCAATGACGTTTTTACCATGTTAGAAAAATAGGAAACGTTACTATAGAATTGTTATTCTGTAGAAAAAACAACTTTACATACTCAAACAATGTGAAGTTATAAACGTGTCAACTTTATTTTTACGATGAGTGACACTACAAGATGGTGGGACGACAGAGTATAAAAATTCCTCCGCCAACAAACACCACTGTATTCGAGCACTCTGATTCGGATATGTCAAATCTGTCAGCCCATTATGTTTCAACACAATGCTTAGCACGTACGCCAGCCAATTTAAACTACAAATTACAATGAATGGTGGCCTTGCTGACAATGTGTAGAAAGACGGGAAACGCCCATTTTTGGGTCGCCGCGAGCACTTCATTTTGAGTCACTGGGTAGGAAGTTATTTGGGGTTGACAAATGCAGATCGGACTGTTTCAGGTATTCATTCCAGTTTAAATACAACGACATCCTTTTTAAATAGGTCTAGTTAAACCTAGTGTCTACCATTTGCTTCTACAATGTCTTATACTTGAATCTTCTCTCCGCCCTCCCCCCTATAGCTAGTAAATATTTCAATACTGTAAAAGGCGAAATGTTCGCGGGAATCTAATTTTGCTCTAAGGAGAACAAGTGTTCGCATCACGTTTTAATTTCTCGATTGAACCAAGGGGGTAGACGGGAAGACAAATAAACATTTTCGCCGTGGTTTTATGTTCAAATTCGCGGTAAACTCGAACACCGCGAAAATAAAACCACCACAAACATTTCCCCGTTTACAGTACCATTTATAGCGTTGACGTATAAGTCAAAACTGATACGATCATAATTTCAACTATCCGTCCGTATCTGGACCTTAACATGGAACAAATACCAGAGTGTACCCTATCTACATTTGTGGATAAGGCATGCTTCTTATAATCAGCACCAGGAAACAACTTAATGACACTGGAAGGGGCACGGATCCTACAATGAGTCACATGGCCCACAGAAAGAGACCGTAACCCAATTTGGGGCTACTTTTCTCGTGGGAACGGTCATTTCAGACGGATACGCTGCTCTATTTGACTTCCAATTTCCAACTGGCTGGTGGAATATTTTAAAACCCTCTCCCTCATAACAATAATCCGGACTGTTGTTGAAAATACGTAAACAGAGTATATTAAGGATGGTGTACAAAATTGGAGCCATTTGGATCTCTATATGCATAGCCCTTCGGTGGTACAAAGCCCTGAACGCCCCCATGAGAGTAAGACATAAATGTTTTACTTGTTGCCTTATTTGGACTGTCAAGTGCCGTGGCAGATTTTCATATCTCCATTGTCAAATGACACGTTTTCAGCCATTGGTCGCCGATTCCGTGCGACAGCAAATGGCGACTCATTTCACAAGCATTCCGAAGCAGTAAGTAACGGTTAGTAACCTTAACACAAAATTTGGCAAGAAAAATCAGCAAGTTTTCAAAACATCGATCGTTGACTGCTATTTGCTTAAACGTTCATTAGAGAAAGAAAGGTGAAGTAATCATAGGGCGATTCCAGAGAAATTCTAGACAACAGGTATTCCATAATCACATCACCGCAAAGTTTTATTAAATTTTCAGTCGACCTAGTTCCCATGAAACACTCTTCATGCCATTGTCACGCAGTCGACAAGAAGGTCTCTTCCTTTTTGTTGAAGGAACCCCCGAGTGGGCTAGCAACCCTATCTACATACAGTAGGGAGTCAAAAAAATCGACCTTGACCTTTGTCTTCCCATTCCCTATCCACTAACTGTTTTAGAACATGGTCACTAGCCCGAAGTTCGCAGCTACTACCGTTGGGCTGGCCGATAGATTTTTGTGCGGTGGAGTGAATGTACGACTTGAAGTGCTTGGACATCTGAGCACTTTTTTGTAGTGGATGGGAGGGAGTCTAGCAAAACATCTCAAAACAGCCTCTCAAATAACCGGTCCCGCATAATCCCCTGGTATATCTAGCTTCCGTTGGCAAAAAAACCCAATAACCTTGAGTTCGGTGTTTGGTACGGAATTCGCAGGATCTGATCTAAGATTTGGTCCCGAACTGATTACCAACGTTTCTGAATGAATATGACCTAGCGCATACATCGTATCAGTTTGTGCCGTTCACGAAACACAAGAGGAGAGTGAAAACAGTCTCCTGGCTCCCGGGATTCGAACCCGCGCCGAACGTAGCCCTGCCCGCCAGATCACAAACCTTCCACCACTAACCACTACGCCAAAAGGTCGTACACTTTGACATAGTCAATTTGGCGGCGCTTGAACCCAATTGTTACAAACCTGTTGTCAAAACATCTCCATTGGTGGTTGTAAATGCAATAAAACTTGTGTGACTGTGTAGCTGCCATCGGAATTTCAGCGGTCAGCATATTCAAAGCTCAGTGGATTTCGGTACACAATAACCCTTAGGGTTAAATGGGTCAAGAGGTGGTCACTTCGACGCCAATGGCTATTAGCTGGCGCTGTCCTGAGCAGGTGATTCCCTCCGTAGGGACACTCCTCCAACTTTTAAAGTGGACATCATAAAGTTGAGAGAGTACGTGTGGACATTGTAAAGTTGAGAGAGTATATGTGGACATTATAACGTTGAGAGAGTACGTGTGGACATTATAACGTTGAGAGCGTACGTGTGGACATTATAACGTTGAGAGAGTACGTGTGGACATTATAACGTTGAGAGAGTACGTGTGGACATTATAAAGTTGAGAGAGTACGTGTGGACATTATAACGTTGAGAGAGTACGAGTGGACATTATAACGTTGGGAGAGTACGTGTGGACATTATAACGTTGAGAGAGTACGTGTGGACATTATAACGTTGGGAGAGTACGTGTGGACATTATAACGTTGAGAGAGTACGTGTGGACATTATAACGTTGAGAGAGTACGTGTGGACATTATACCGTTGAGAGAGTACGTGTGGACATTATAACGTTGAGAGAGTACGTGTGGACATTATAACGTTGAGAGAGTACGTGGGGACATTATAAAATTGACAGAGTACGTGTAGGAATCTATACCTGACAAATATACAGTAGACTGCAGTACTGTAAATGCATTTAAGTTCGCGAGGATTGAATTCGCGGTAGCGGGAAAAGGGACTTAGGTTTTTGCGGTGGTTTTAAGTTCGCGGTAGCACCACGCACTATAGTCTCTTACTGCTATGGAAAAATGTTCGCGGTGGTTTTAAATTCGCGGTGAAGTAGCCACCTCGAAAACAGCGAACATTAAACCACCGCAAAAGTTTCTACGGTAGACTATACAGATGGTAGAAACTTGCAGTGTATTAGCATAAATCATTCATACAACGATGGAGTAAAATTGTGTTGAGCGCATTAGCAGCCGATGCATACAGCATATCGGTTTGGCGTAGCGCCAACTATGAGTCAGTGTGGCAGTGGCACAGAGCCCACTAGCCCAAATTTACAATTTCTCTTTGCAAGACGGAAAGTAGGATCGAAAATCAACATAAAAATCGTCAAAAACACTGCCAGAAAAGCGACATAGAATATGTACATCTTTGCTTTCTTCACAGTGTAAATTGAGTTGTAGATTTTGTAAACAGGGAAGCTGCATTGTAATTGATACCTTCACTATTTCTATTCAGAAGGTTTGGTACTATGTTTTGCTTCGAGACCAATGACTTGCATACGTAATGTACGAATGAGGCAGGCGTTATTTTTTTTCGGAAACTTTGATTTCAGAAACGAAAGATTGTTGAAAAGGATTTCCTCTTGCTTTCCTGTGCCCCAGTCCTTGATCCAAAGGATTCTTCTTCTTATGAAATACATGTCGCCAGTGCATACATAAATGATTGTATTAGAATGAACCGTGTATATTTTTCTACCCCCTTCGTAAAGATTGTCAGGACGCAAGTTTCTGGTTTCTCTTATCACCTGTTGGACTGCTCAGGTAACAACTCTTCTGTCAGGTCTCCTTTTGTAACCTCACAAAAGAACAGTTCCGGGTCGCTGGACATGGGTTTCTCGGTAACGAACACCTGTGTGAGTGTATCAATTGGTGTTTTGCACGGTTAGCTTGTTTGTTACATCGTCGAGCTAGGACATCATATATAACGTTTATTGATTGTTTCAACAACCTCTAAATACATTGCAGCGCCCTAAGGTGCTGAATTGCGTATTTAGGCATTAAAAACCATTGAAGGCCAGCTTAGATCACCGAAGGCTACTAGTTCCTGTCCACCATTAGCGTTCCTTGCCTTCCTAACTCGTAGCTGCAGCTGATTTCCGTGACGGAGAATGGTGACGCTTGTTCACCTTTATCCGCCATGTCACCTATTTTCGTTGCTACATCAAACTGCAATGTTTTCATATTGGGGTAACCTATGTCCGTTATAAATTTTGCCGTTTGAACACAATCCATCGACTTGATATCCCTTGGTACTCCGTTTTTTTTTAAACAGCGGATATAGGCCACCCGGTGGATAAGGGTGAACTAGCGTTACATACGTGTAGTCTGACATCTGTTGGTATAACATTCATCAAGCAACCAAAATCTATGTATCGATATTGAGTAGGCTTGGATTGTTTTTCGACGGACTCGAATATTCTCCACGTCCACATTCAGTTCTGCCGCCTTTAAATTGATACGTCTATCAGTTTCTCGCCTACAAATCTTGTATTTTCTGTTTTTCACTTTACATAGATTTGAAGGAAACACAATTTCTCATAAGTCATTCTTCTAGCTAACGGACATTCCACCGGACTCTGGAAGAATTCATCCAGAAAAACAAGTTCTAGAAAAGAAAGACGAATTTTGTAACCCTGTTGAACAAGTTGTCACATTTTGTTACTCTCTCTACAAATTCTGTGAACCACAGGGGCCTTAACTATGAAAATGACAGGGTTTGGGAATTTCCAGACATATTGTGAAGATGAGATAGAAAGAAATATAGAAGGCAACAAAATCTTAAGGTCATTTTCTAAACATGTGGAAAGACAGATCGGTAGTAGTGTCACCCCCACCCATATCACAAATGCTCCTTCCCATAACTGGCAATAAGCCGTATAGATTTATAAACGTATTACTCATTACATGTAAGGCTTAAATATTAGATAGTTGAAGTAGCAATAGGGGAGAAATATTCGCCACCTCGCCAATGCTTCGACCGCGAACACAACATTCTCCCCATCGCAAAATGATATCATAAATCTTGCGAACATTTCCTCTTTTACAGTAGCCTACGTGAAAAGAAGTCAGACAATTCACGCAAAATAAAATCAATCTAAAAATTCTACCATAATCTAAACATTCTTGCAACAATGTTGTCAAATTCTTGCTACATGGCATTTGCGGCTTGTAACTGCCTCAGGAAAGTAGGTCAACGATTTGTTTACGTTCGGAAAAGGATCTTGGTAAATATCTCCCTCTTGTGCCCTAAAATCGTTACAGTCGTATTTACACACCTGTAGAAAGCCGATATTACGATATTATCCCCAATATAACCGTGAGGAGGATCAATAAAGGTTTTGTTGTCAAAATCCGGCGTTATCTAGTCCGGAAGTGAAGCGTCTTTCAATAAGTACCTACAAATGTCATCCCCATATCCCAAAACATTTACCTTGGGAAAAGTGCTGTCAATGCTCATCTAAGGATCTTGTACCGTTGTAATTTTATGTTATTTGTAAGACCTATGCAATCAGCTGTGCTGCCCATAGGTCTGTGTAATGTACCGTCGCATTTTGAATAGATAAATAAATAAGAATTTACCAAAAGCAACGTTCTTTTTCAAACGCCTTCATGAAATGTATGAGGTCGTTTGTGCATAGTTCGTTCATTCAGACCGTTGTACACGTAATGGCACATGGGGTAGCAAGTCTCCTTGCTGTTTCAGTACTAGCGGGGTATATTTTTACAGGGAGGGTACATTTCCGGCATCCTTGAACACAGGACCCCCTTTTTTCGTCCCTTTCAAAAACAGAAGCAATCCCAACCGAGATACCCATCCCAGGATTGAACCGGGGATCTCCAAAGTACTAATTGAGATGCTGCTACCAGTTGCGCCACAGGGACACACGTTATGACACAATGTAAAACAATGTAGCCCCGAGGCCGTTGGCAATCAACATAACATGTCAGATTGTGTTTCCGGAATTCCATACTCTAGTTACGCGAACTGTGACACCGCAATGGCCCAGCGCCTTACCCTGTGTACATTCTTAAACTGTAAAAACAAGATTATTGCGACATATTTATAGAACATGGCGCGAATCCATGCCGCAATTTGGTCGATACTTGGCGGACCCCTAAAAGGTCGCGATACTATACGCATGATGACACATAACATATACCCACTTGTCATCGTACTGACAAAGCACATCAGTGACATATAGATCGCAATGGCAACTTTAGAGCCCGTAAATACTAGTATTCTTTGAAACAATGTTGTAGTCATAGTCTCTGTTGTAGTTGTTGAGTTATGTCGTCGTACGATTGTGATGAAGTCGAATTTTCAAGCACACTGTACATGGGACCAACCGCCGAAAAAGATCTCAGACTACATCTTCAGTAGAGCTGAATTTTGCATGACACCTTTACGCCTATCACAAGGAAGCTCTCAGTCTCAGTTGGCGATCGTACGACGTCGTACAGCGAATGTAATCGTACGACGTCGTACGGCGAATGTAATCGTACGACGTCGTACGGCGAATGTAAAGCCCCCTTCACACGAGAGCACGAATGAGCCGGAATGCCGTCCGAATGAATTTTTTTTCTATTCGTGGCAATTCCTCGCAATTCGTACTGTACTCTAATCATTCTTACTGCATTCGAGATATTCGTCCCCGTTCTTTTGGCTGGCTCGAAAGTTTTTGACATGTTAAAAACTGTCGATTTGCATTCGAATTGGAGAATTATCGAAAGGCATTCGTAGTGGATTTTAAATGTATTCTAACTATTCTGACTGCAGTCTGACCGCATTCTACGGCATTCTAACATTAGTCGAAACATTCTTATCTCATTCGATGGAGAACCGAAACGGCAAGCCACCTCGAATCCTGCCAGAATGTGGCCGAAAGAATATTTCGAATGCCGTAAGAATGTCTAGAATGCACTACGAATTCACAGGAATAGACAATAATATTCATTCTGACGGCATTCCGGCTCATTCCTTCTCGTGTGAAGGGGATTTAAGGTCCATTCAGAATTCCCACCCGAATGGCCCCGAATGTGACACGAAGTTTGCAAATACTTCATTCCGGCTGGTTCGGCTTCATTCCTGCTAATTCGATTTCCGTGTGAAGGCCCTATAATCGTACGACATCGTACAAATGTTGTCCGCCCTTCTTACGTACTACATAGAGAGAGGTACGAAACCACCTGGACAAACCCTCCTCCAGACACCTTTTACAGTCTGATGCACAGGTCTGTTTGAAAACAAGTCGAGCACAATGAGAGAGAGCCGCTCAGTCAACAGTACACAGCCAAACGGCAAATATATGCTGTGGTAGGTTCCTCTTCAATAGCTACCCGTTCCCTAGTGGATGCAATGTATGTTCAACAGTTGCTTGGTACGTTGGTAGTGTTTTTAATTACCCTTCGTGAAAAAAATGTATCATTTTGGCATGTCTGTGAGTACCAGTATGTGCGTGGTTGTGTTTGTTGTATGTCTGTGTGTTTCCAGATATTTATGGACACCATACCTCAAGAAGGCATGGAACTATGAATGCATTGTGATGATAATAAGTATGTAGGTAGGTGTTGGAAAACTTCAGACAAAAATCAGGGTCCATTCTGCTTTTGATTCGTACCGTTGCAACGGAAAAAAATCTATTTAGATACTTTGCCACGGAAATGCCATGGTCTTGTTCATTTAGATATTTTTCATTTTCAAACATCTTCGTTTCTTATCTCTGACGGCTACTTTTTTTAATGCAATTCGAGGGTTGTCTGATAGTAAGTCAATGACGTAACATGGCACCTGTGTTATCATCACAGGAAGGAAGGATAACCCTACAATTATGCTAATTATACATACAGTACAAGAGCCTGGTATAATTTGCTGAACATCATAGTGACATGCTCTAAAAAGTGGTTACCCCTAACGACCTGGCGTTTAACTGTGTGGGCGTAGCTATGAGTCATGCTGATTCTCAACAACGACATTGAACCCTAGCAGAATCACACTGCAATTCTGCAAGTATCCTATTACACCACTTCCGCCTTTACATTCTGTTGCTATCCAATAATATTCAGATCACTGCGGACTTACACCAAGACAATCAAAACACCAACTGATTACAATACCCGCATTTTACTTCAATGATTATTCTATTCCTTATTACTACAAGCGAATGTTAATACCGATGGACAGATGTCAAACATTTTACTCAGTACGACCCCCCCCCCCCTCCTTTGCCTTCGGTGGTGGCCTTTTGTCAAGTGATAATCTTTTACATGACTACCTGTACAACACGCCCAAGGGGCGAGTGCTTACTTCCCACCTTTGTATGACGTCATAATGCACCTTTGACCCTCAACCTCCCGTAAATAAGGACCACGCCCACCCACCAGTGCGATACTGTTTCCAATTAAATGTGCCTGGCCTTGGCCCTGGATAGTGTTTCAGAAATAGTTGTTCAGGTTCACATTGTAGTCCTTAGTGGCACCATAGGTCAGGAAGTTTCCTTGCTGTTTCTGTAGCAGGGTGCGTTTTTATAGATCTAGGGGTTGCTAGCCCTTCCCCTTTAACGTGCTTGAGCCGGCTGGCATATCCTCAAACATTGGCATAGATCTATTCAAAGAGCCACAAATTTCGTCCACGAAGACTAGAACACTGCGGTAGACCTTTGTTGAATCGCCACAGCGCATAATTTAGTCTTGTAGAACCCTCTTGTTCTTAGAAATCAAGTCACCGACGCGTTATATACATGTAAACACTAACATGACCTTCGTAAATAACTTGTCTGCTCCCACAAAACACAGAACACATTTGACACAAAACAGGGGTGTTGACCGCCGAAAAGAGGCACAAGACATCGTCACGGAAAAACTCGATAGAAAAGATAATATTCGCCAGATTATGCTATAAAAGGTATCTACGTGATCCTGACAAGTTGATCTATCACATACAGTGCATTTGAACTTTTAGATATTATGTTACGGTGAGATTTCAAGAGCTAAAGTTGGCCTTCAAACTGCCGTGAAATGCCTGATTTCGGCGACGATTTCGTACTGCATGGGGGTTTCTGGGCTACCGCTTTCCAGTATATCCAGTATACTTCAGGGTCGCAACAGAGAGGTCATACCAGAACGCGTAGCCGTGGAGTCCGCGTGTCCTGACTCAGTATCGTTGGAAGCAAGGAGGTTCAGCTGAGTTCAGAAATGGACTATTTACTTGATGTGGCCAAGGACCTTATCAAACTGTATGTGAGCCTTGGTCCACACTGAGAATCTGCTGTCTGACGGTTAAACAAACAGGCTTATTTCAAGGGAGTCTGCGGCCAGCACCTGACATACCATGCAACTTTGCCATAGCCTGATAACGTTTTTGCCAGTTTTAGAAAAAAGTTTCCTTAAAAGATTTCTTTTCGTACTCTCTTAATATACAAATAGAGAGCGCAATTCTTAGGTGTGTTATTATGGGCGTGACCTTCTTTTCTTTCAGAAAAATGTTTCCTTTAAAGATTTCTTTTCGTACTCTGTAATATACAAATAGAGAGCGCGATTCTTAAATGTGTCATGGGCATGACGCAGTTTTCTTTTAGAAAAGTTTCCTTGATAGAATTCTCTTTGCTCTCTGTTAGCATACACTTAGAGAGCGCAATTCTTAAGTGTGTCATAGACATGACGCACTTTTCTTTCAGAAAAAGGAAAATGTTTTCTTAAAAGATTTCTTTTCGTTTTCTGATAGTGTACACTTACAGAACGCAGTTGTTAGGTGTGTCAAGGCTTGACCTTTTTTTCTTTCAGAAAAAGATTTCCTTAAAAGATTTCTTTTCGTACTCTGATACAAAAAGAGAGCACAATTCTTAGGTGTATCATGGGCATGACGCACTTTTCTTTCAGAAAAAAGTTTCCTTAACAGATTTCTCTTCGTTTTCTGTTAGTATACACTTAGAGAGCGCAATTCGTAAGTGTGTCATAGGTACGACGCACTTTTGTTTTAGACAAAAGTTTCCTTAAAAGATTTCTCTTCGTTTTCTGTTAGTATACACTTAGCGCAATTCTTAGGTGTATCATGGCATGACGCACTTTTCTTTCAAAAAAAAGTTTCCTTAAAAGATTTCTCTTAGTTTTCTGTTACTAGTAGTATACACTTAGAGAGCGCAGTTCTTAAGTGTGTCATGGCATGACGCACTTTTCTTTCATAAAAGAGGAAATTTTCTTTCAAATATTTCTCTTCGTTCTCTGTTAGTATACACTTAGAGAGCGCAATTCTTACGTGTATCATGGCACGACGCACTTTTCTTTGATAAAAGAGAAAAGTTTCCTTCAAAAGATTTCTTTTCGTTTTCTCTTAGTATACACTTAGAGAGCGCAGTTCTTAAATGTATCATGGCATGACGCACTTTTCTTTGATAAAAGAGAAAAGTTTCTTTCAAATATTTCTCCTCGTTCTCTGTTAGTATACACTTAGAGAGCGCAATTCTTAAGCATAACGCACTTTTCTTTGATAAAAGAGAAAAGTTTCTTTCAAATATTTCTCTTCGTTCTCTGTTAGTATACACTTAGAGAGCGCAATTTTTAAGCATAACGCACTTTTCTTTGATAAAAGAGAAAAGTTTCTTTCAAATATTTCTCTTCGTTCTCTGTTAGTATACACTTAGAGAGCGCAATTCTTAAGTGTGTCATGGTATGACGCACTTTTCTTCCATAGAAGAGAAAACTTCCTTAAACTATTTCTCTTCGTTCTCTGTTAGTATACACTTATAGTCTCCAAGCAAACCCTACGGTGCCTTAGAAATAGTATCAAAGCTGGCAAGGCACCAGGTGCCCGTTTGACTCCCTTAGCCGGCTATCTCCCTTTGGCCGGCTATACTCCTTTGCCAGCTTTGATATTGTTTCCAAGGCACCGTAGGGTCTGCTTGGAGACTAATACACTTAGAGAGCGCAATTCTTAAGCATAACGCACTTTTCTTTGATAAAAGAGGAAATTTTCTTTCAAATATTTCTCTTCGTTCTCTGTTAGTATACACTTAGAGAGCGCAATTCTTACGTGTGTCATGGCATGACGCACTTTTCTTTGATAAAAGAGAAAAGTTTCTTTCAAAAGATTTCTTTTCGTTTTCTCTTAGTATACACTTAGAGAGCGCAATTCTTATTAGTGTCATGGCATGACGCACTTTTCTTTCATAAAAGTGAAGAGTTTCTTTCAAATATTTCTCTTCGTTCTCTGGTAGTATACACTTAGAGAGCGCAATTCTTAAGTGTGTCATTGCATGACGCACTTTTCTATCATAAAGGAGAAAAGTTTCTTTCAAACATTTCTCTTCGTTCTCTGTTAGTATACACTTAGAGAGCGCAATTCTTAAATGTGTCATGGCATGACGCACTTTTCTTTCATAAAAGAGAAAAGTTTCTTTCAAACGTTTCTCTTCGTTCTCTGTTAGTATACACTTAGAGAGCGCAATTCTTACGTGTGTCATGGCATGACGCACTTTTCTTTTATAAAAGAGAAGGATTTCCTTAAACTATTTCTCTTCATTCTCTGTTAGTATACATTTGGAGAGCGCAATTCTTAAATGTGTCATGGGCATGACGCATTTTTCTTTTAGAAAAAGGTTTCCTTAAAAGATTTCTTTTCGTACTCTGTTAATATACAAATAGAGAGTGTAGTTCGTAGGTGTGTCATGGGCATGACGCACTTTTCTTTCAGAAAAAGATTTCCTTAAAAGATTTCTCGTCGTTCTCTCACGGTTAGTATACACTTACAGAACTCAGTTCTTAGGTGAGTCAGGGGCTTGACAATCTTTTGTTTTAGAAAAAGGCTTCCTTTTTAAGTTTTCTTCTTTAGTATGTAAGTTTACACCTCAGTTAGTTACTATACGCTTTAAAGGCGCAGTTCTCAAGTGTGTCTTTGGCTGGTTTGTCATCCTCAGTTAGGTTGCGTATACACTTTGAAATGAGCTGTCCGATAGGTTTGACATAGTTTTTTATCTCCCACACAACTAGTCGAGCAAAGGCAACCGTAAACTTTTTACTAGTACGTATAATCTAACTTCCAGTCATCTAGTGTCTATTTGTTTCACAATAGCGCATTATTTCAACATTTAGCCTTACCTTGCCCGTAGAATAATTTATGACACAAAAACTTCTATCTGTACCAAATGGCCGGTCTGCATAGCGTACAATTTATTGTTACTTCGAATTCCATAGAAGTGCACAGCCGTAGTGTAGATGCCTTTGGTTTGGAAGGAGTAACTGTTGTTACCTCATGTAACCAAGGACGTTATATCTTGACTAAAGTAACCGCTCCTCATTAACCGCTCCTTGCTCTCTTTGTTCATGGACTGAACGTATACAGCATACTTGAGGGTAACCATACGGCTATATCAACAGGAAACTAGCCTGGTATCCAGCCGTAATATAACTATATTACGGCTGGATACCAGGCTAACAGGAAACCGCTGGTTGAGGTTGCTATAAAAATCATGCTATCGCCCACTGCCGTATTACTGCCAGTGTGACCCGGAAACAGTCGAGCCTCGCCCTATATAACGGACACCTCGAAACCCCCATATGGTGCGTATTTTGGCGTGCTAGCAATGGCGAAACCCATAGGAAATCCTGGGAAAATCGGTCAACTTTAACTCGATGAATCTCCTTCTTCTCATATGAATATTTCGTCTAATGAACTGCACTTCCTTGGCCATCTTGTCCTGATTTGTACAACACCTTATTTTGCCTGATTGGACAGATTGCGGCTGAACTATCAAGTTTTTCCGTGACGATGTCTTGTGCCTCTTTTCGGCGGTCAACAGGGGTGCGCATCCAACCATACTGTACCCACAGATGAAAATGTGCTTGCTTTACAATGTTATACAGTTACGAATGAGTTGTTCAGGGGGTAATCAACATGTATAAAAATGACCTCACACGACCTGCTTTGTTATTTGGCTTTACGTAGCCGAGATTGGGTACATTTCTGGTTCATTGCTAAACAAAAGAATATACGTTCAATGACCTCAGGGTCGACGACTTCTCATATTCGTTAGGAAAAGCTCTAAAATTTCTCTAAATCTTCAGGGATTGTCTTCAGTGTCTATTTGAGAGTTGGTGTGGTGTTTTGTAAGTCAAATGTTTTGTGTTGTAGCGTTGCGCTGTGGTTGTAAGTGACACCCGTTGCACCACACACCCACACACGTACGGGTCAGGGCGCTAAACTTTACAGGGCGACGCCCACGTCATTAAATGTACCCAACATGGACTGAAAAATCCGCGCTATGAATCCCTCTTTCCTATTTAAATTGTGTTTAAAGACCTTCAAACTTTGAACTTAGTGGTAAGATTATCGTGGGCCATCGTACGATTTTAATCCCGTAGATTTTTTCAAGCAGGCTGTGAAAGAACCATGATCTAAGACAATGATTTAAGACTACATTTTTTCGTAACAAGGAATCTGAATTTTCAAGGACACATTACACGTACACGGCTATGCCAAGATCTAGAACCTCCTTAATCTGCGTATCGTACAACGATCACACGACAACCGTACGATGTGTGAGCCATTCGTAAATCACAGTAATGAATTTCAATAGCGTTGTCCTCCTAATCTTTATAAACATTGAGTATAATGTTCTAAGACTTGGAAATAGAAATAGAGAAACCTGGGGCTTATATCAACAATGTGGCTACTTACTAAGAACAATCACACTATTAGATTACGACCTAGTCTCAAGACTTTGTATCTATTTGTTTGGTTCTGGTAAGGGTTTGCATATGGTATGTAATCTGGAAAGGGAAGGGGGTGGGGGGCAAAACAGCTGTAGTATTGGAATATTTTCAAAACTACTAGACATATTGCAGTCGATATCGCCTTAAATCCGTATTGCGGCGATGGGGTTAAGAAAATCAATTCGTAAGCAAACGCTGGTGCATACATAATGATAGCACTGGCATAAACTACGCTCAGAGCTATGTTTATGTCTTCACAAAGAGCATAAACGCTCTACCCTGAAATAAATGCCTCAACCATTGTTGCAACATTTCATAGCAATTTTCAAAAAGATACCCTGCTACACTGTCTACAGAATACTGCTTTGGGACTCTGAGGTTATTCGTTACAAGCCAATGGGGTATGTTTTTGCATTTTAAACACTCCCTAAAAGCCCAGGTCAATTTACAGCTCACGGTTGTCTTGCCCTCCCCCTTTCGTTCCGGTTGTCATTTTGTAAAGTTGATTTATTGTCTGTGACACTGGCTGCACAGGTAACTCTTGCGACAAGCTATCGCCCTCCCACCCTTGTTCACGCGTTCCATCCCTGTTTTTCGTCTATAATCAACAACATCTGCTTAGTTTAAAGGTGTACTATGCAAGATTAGGACAACCACAATATACAGAAATGGTATAAACATACCCCTGGTCGCATCCACTTGAAGTTGTAGCGCTGTAGATTCTCGTGGTTGCTGAAGTACAGGGACTGGTCTTCCGCTGGGAACTCGGGATCCTCCCAGAGCCCTCCTTGGTTCTCGTCTTTAATCTCGGCGTAAACCTGGCCCTTGAAGGGCACTGCTTCTTCCGGGGTAGCCATCTTGGTTCGCTCGAATGCTTTTTTAGAGTCTACCAAATGAGGAAATCGGGTTAGAGAGAGGGGAGAGTTGGAGGGAACGGGTAGGTATAAAAACACACGAGGGCCTGCCGAACTTGTCTACACACACACACACGCCCTTGCGGTAGGTGGGTGGGTGGCTGAGTGAATGACGCAGACACAAGGGGTGAAAGGCCAGTGTGGGCAGGGCACTGGTTGTACTACTTAGGTATGCAGAATACACACGTACGGATTGTGTCATACACTGGTGTGCCCCTACAGGACTACAGTTGCCCCGGCTGTTGGACAAGGTGATTGGACCCGTGCACAAGCATTGATTATCGCCCGGTCATCATTTATGCAAAGCCCCGACCCACTAGGGACATACTGCGGGACGATACACTGGTGATAAAATGTGTCAACAACAGGGAAAGATTATCTAGGGCCGCAAACTGTGCTCCAAGCGGCTTCATGTTATTTGACTATTCCTACTATTTTTCGAGCGACCTGTGAAGCCTGGTAGAGGCCATAAAAATATTGCTTTACCAGAAATAAATGTACCTGTAATAAATATGATATGATATGATAATCTTTATTGCATATTCATGCCCGAGGGCTAAATGCACAAAGGGACCACATATGGTCTTATGGATGCAGAGGAAAAAAAGAAACTAGACTACTACAATGGTTTTAAACTAGTCTAAATGGAAAAGGAACTAAGGCACTATGTGTCACAATCTCTAATGGCTGCTTCTAACATGTTCTTCTCTCTTTTTGAAACACATGGAGACATATTTACATATTGTGTCGATAGCATGATCGTCCTTGCATAACATCAAGTACTTAAACAAGTCTTTTTTTGACATTTTCTTACAGATATTGTCTATTTGTAAAGTATTAAATAGGGATTGGCGTTCGTATTCATATAATGTACACTCTAGTAAAAAATGTGTCTCGTCTTCAAGATACAAGTGGTCACAGAATTTACATGTTCTATCATTTAAAGGAGTACGGTTATGCCTGCCGGATTCTATATGTAATGGGTGGTCACTTATGCGAAATTTACTCATAGCTTTGCGATGTTCAAAGCTTGAGATGCTAAGATACGTTTCTCTTTCATATGTCTCTTTGAATGTAAACAAAATGATAAAACAAAACGTAATGTATGTTATCTGTCATTTTTAGTAGCTGTTAAAAATGTAAGGAATTTGACAACCGTATGGTCATAGCAAGGAGCTCTTTCAACCTCCTTGGTCATAGGAATTGCTCCCTTGCTACATCTAGCTAGCTAAGGCCTTAGTAACTGGGTACATTTAGCATTTACAGAGTTATTCGTAAATTGATACACGGTAGATGATGTGCTTATACTTTTCTGAAACAACCAGAGGGGCTAGTAGAACAGAAAGAAACAACATGCCCCATACCCGTTCTTTAGATTTAGATTGCTGTTAACATTTCAATGGCTCTATAGACTATAGTTGTCACAAATAAATGGCGAGGTAGTTGAGACTACTTGAAACATTGTCGTGTTGTTGGGTGTGAGAGCTATACTGTTGTTTGTCTTCCGCGAGCCTGCCATCTGACACCTGGGGGTCAGAGGTCGTCGTTGTGATCATCACAATGTTTTGATTGGATCAGAAGCGCTAGTTTCAATCCTGGCGGAATTTATGTGCACTACAATGACAAGCTAATGACGAATGTGTTTTTGCCGACGCACTGGAGGCGGAGGCATTTTTGAAAATCAAAAACCACGCACATGTCTATTCGTATCATGGAGCAGAGGTTGTAGGGATATCAAGTTGGACTGGTCTTCAGAAACAGGGGCTATATAAGAAGAGGCATTTCCGATGAACGCGAATAATCTATGGATGATTTTAAGATTCTTCAAATATCAAAATGGGTAGCCTTTGGGCAGTCCTACGTAAATTTCCAAGGCCTGCAACCTCACCGCTTTTCAATTAGCTCCAAAAAATGGGGGTCCAAACCACTCAGAAAATTCCCACAAGTCTCATCAACTTTTGTCTACCTTTTTTCATTGGCGACAGATTTGTTCTCCAGAAAAACTAAACCTAATAACCTTTTATGAAAGCTTCATTTCCTCCTGAAAAATATTTTGAAAGGTGTCACTTCTATATTTCTAGATGTCACTTTTAAAAGATGTGTAAAATTGAACAATGCTTGTGCTGACCAATTGTTTTAACTGAAATCAGTGCAATATGAATATTATAAAACGCGTATCATATATACCACTATGATTTTGTTATCTTTTGTGAATCGCCTGTAGACTCCATTGCAGTCTTCCGAACGGGGCTATATTAGGGGGGGGGGGTGTTTCGATTTTCAACGTTGGCTAGGTTCTCTCTTGTGCCGGGAAAGGTGTAAAGGAGTTTGCCGTGATAGCGAGTTTCTTCCCCGTCCGACGTTTCCCGGCACAAGAGAGAACATAGCCAACGTTGAAAGGTCTGAATTAGTTGTCCAGTCTTAACTTTGTATTTGTACATATCAAATCATGACAGCAGCAACTCCGAGTATAAGAAACTTGAGTATATTTTATTTCAAATAAGTAAGTAGTACAAAAGTTGAGTGGGTTATATACTTATAACTTTTAATTCCTGGTTCGGTATACATATTTTTCAGTACAAAAACTAACAGTTCGTGAGGATTATCTTTGGCAGAAGTCGACGACAGACCTATGTATTATCATGTATATATATCTCATATCAGGGTAACGTTAAAGACTACGATCTTTAAAAAAAACACCGGTTTTCTCAGTAGAGATCCTGATCAGAGTCTGTAGATTTAAAGACATTCCCTTAAAAGAGATAACTTTTCAACCTCGATTCGTGTCATTTTAGATCACAAATTTACTACCCTGATCGTAGTTATTGTCTACAGAGATCGGTCGGGATCTCTACCGGTAGACTCCGGATCTTTACCGGGAGAATAAGGATCTCTACCGGAAGACTTGGGATCTCCACCGGAAGACTCGGGATCTCTACTGGTAGACTTGGGATCTCTACCGGAAGACTCGGGAGTTCTACCGGAAGACTCGGGATCTATACCGAAAGACTCGGGATATATACCAGAAGACTTGGGATCTCTACTGGAAGACTCGGGGTCTATACCGGAAGACTCGGGATCTCTACCGGAAGATTCGGGATCTCTACCGGAAGACTCGGGAGTTCTACCGGAAGACTCGGGATCTCTATCAGAAGACTTGGGATCTCTACCAGAAGACTCGGGATCTCTACCGGAAGACTCGGGATCTCTACCGGAAGACTCGGGATCTCTACCGGAAGACTCGGGATCTCTACCGGAAGACTCGGGATCTCTACCGGAAGACTCGGAAGTTATACCGGAAGACTCGGGATCTCTACCGCGAAGACTCGGGATCTATACCAGCAGACTAAGGAATTCTGCCAGCTAGTAATCTCTACCTAACATATGCCTTCAATGCTATGTTCACAGTTTAGCAAAGCCAAGCACAGGATGTAAGATTAGTTAGATATATCAATAGCAGAATCAAAACTGACAAGTAGCAATATCATCCTAAACTCACAGTGCTATTGTATCATACGTGATATTATATGTATCAATAACGAAACGAATATGATGATAACGAGATAATTGAGTCTATATATCTTAGCCAATGAAGCACATATAGAAGTGTCAACCAGCTAGTATAGTGTTCAAGACGTCAATACTTAAATGTTGTTGTCAGAATATAACCACATGATATTCTTATTGAATAGACTATACTAAGTACAACGTAATATATACGTTAGGTGATATATATAGTAAAGAGTAGAATCAGCACCATAGAAGAGTAAGAGAGATTTGACATTATCTCAAACTACGAACAACAGTGTCCTGTCAGAATAGGGATGCTCACAGCTTCAACTGCGCTTGCGCAGCGAAAAGCATTTTGGGTAAATGTATCGAAGGCAAAGACCCCTACAATTACATGTCTGGACATTGTCAATGTATTGTAAACCGACCGACGGAGTCGGGACATGTAGAAAGCAATTGACAATGACAAGAACTGTTTACAAGCCTGGGGCATTCACCTTTGACACATTAACCACAGTGCATTTTGCTGCTCATACGTAGTTTGAACTATTAAACTCCTTATCAATATATTGACTTGTTTGATTGGCTGAACAGCAGCCCACATTCCAGAAAGCTACGCCACCATATTGATGATGACGTACATAAAACCTTCTTCAATAAGCACGTTCACGGTACCGAGTACGCATGTGTAGGGACAGAAATTGTGGGTTATATGGTTATATAAAAAGGTTAAAGATCCAGACTTGAAAACTGTTCTCGTCTCCACCATTGTCTTCATTTGCAAAAAAAAAAAATAGTTTTTTTATGTCTCATGGGCTTTCAGCTTTGACATATTCCCACAATTCCTGTCGCTGCACATGCGTAGTTTGAACCTTGAACATGTTTATTTTCGTAGTCATCACCGGTGTTGAGTACACTGCCGCGTAGACATGGCCACTTAGAGACGTTGTTGTAAACGTCTTGTATCTGTCTTGAGGTATGAAGTCTTGCTATGAGCTGGAGGAGGATGTCTTCTTTTACAGAAACATTCCCAGAAGAATATGTACCTCCTCCTGAATATAGAAAAAAGGATAACAATTTTATGTATAATTTCTATAATAATGACCGTTATGTTGATAAATATATGACATTGTCCGAAAAAAAGAAATGCGACAAGATCGTATGGGAACTACTTTCTCTCAAAGTTATTTTCCATGAGCAACAACATTGATATTTCTGGCAGTCAACATGGTATTCAACAAATTCCTATTTACTATTGGAATAATCATAATGTGGTATTGACAAAAGAAACACCGTTCATGAAATGCACGAGCTCAAGCAGGTTCAGAAACAAGCGACACACGTATCTACGCGTTACAAATGTGTATGTGCAAGTGGATGTAAAATGGGCGATTTTCTTTATTTTCTAAAGATAAATAGATATGGTCTAGAAATGGTCTAGAAATTACCTTTAAAAGGGCGACACTCTTAAGTGTGGTTTTATTGGATACTGCATGCACCTGTGTCGACGAGAATTAGCACACGTGTGTTGAATGCCACAGATAATGGCTGATTCGGTTATTCTGTAATCGTGATATGATATAAATTATACAATGTGTTATGGTCAGCATGTTATTATCTTTTAAGACTTCAAAATCGCTGAGTACTCACCGGCCGGCCTTTCATTCCAGCTAGAGCCGGAGAATCTGCAACACAAAGTTAACTTCATTAAAGAAAGCATAACTGCTGTTACAAATGTCAATGATAACGCCATATAAGTGCTGTACTAGTATAGGGTGACTAGTACTACTTTACTGCTTTACGTCTTATTGTGATTCTTTTGTTCTAAAAAGGCAGTTTAAACTGTGCATGGGCAGAGATACGCATTGTGGGTATCTTGTCAAATGTGAAGGCCCCTAGTTTGTTAACACTTGGACGACAACAACTGTTATCGTCTTCATGATCTTAGGGGCCTCCATGATCACCTTTGACAAAACGCATGTTCAGACATATTTTGTTCATGCCTCAGTGCCGAAGCTTCATCTTCGACATACCGTACTTTCTCGATTTAAGTACACACCCAATTAAAATTAGCACCCCTGATTTGGGGCAAGTCTTAGACAAATCTTTGAGACTGTAAGGCAAAATGAAAAAAAAAACCTCAAAGTAGGCACCTGGCAACAACTTTTCAATAGTGAAAAGTGTTTTCAAAGTGCGTACTTTATTCGAGACAATTCGGTTTTACCCGCAATGCACCTCGCAGTGCATGCTCAGTTTGACCCGTCAACCGGCTTGTTCAGGGTGACAACGTAGAAACTTTACTTTACACTTTACTTCCAACACTGAATTACACTATAGGGACTTACCCCTCTAAATTGTCGGTCAAACTCCGTCGACCGTGTTCACAGAATGACCCTCTCTATTTCCAGCAGTCAGGAACACGCCACTTTTTCAGGAGGGGGTCATAATCATCAGAAAGTCTATGTCGCCCCCCGTCCGACCGAAAATGTAGAGGGGTAAGTCCCTATAGTTTAATAAAGTGTTGGAAGTAAAGTGTTAGCATTTTCCTATAATGTATTCTACCAACACAGATTAACTTTCATGCTAAGTAAACATAATATAACATTTTAATGTTCAGATATTCCTCACCGAAGAAGGCCTTGAGCCTGATGGCTATCCTCCAGAAGCTTGCCGCTGAAATAGTGTTGTCCTGGTCGGCATAGCGACGGATGATCTTTGCGGCAAGTTGGCCGTCTATAGTTACACCTGCGGGAAGACCAGCCACCAGTCATTTGCATACGCACACATATCAACGTAAATTCTTCTGATGGAAAGTTCATTATCTTTTTGGACCAATAAAAAACTCCATTCTAATTGGATATACAGCCAAGGCGGCCTATAATTCGCACTTTTCCGTCACTGTCTGTTTGAATTGGCTATATGATAATACACCGTATCGTCAATGAGTCGCGGCGGCATAGCGCCTGGTCAGTGATATCTCGTTCGCTTCGCTCACTCTATGGTTTATTCTGTGACAAAAAGTTACTGGCCAGGTCACCTTTAACACTTCGAGGCTGATCATCAAATCGTAAATATTGGATAGATTATAATAGTCATAGTCATAGAATATGCAAAGAGTAGAAATCATAGTATGGAATCTTGGTCCATACCACAAACATCTCGCAGCGCCTCTCTCAGCTCGTACGACTCCAGCTTGCCGTTCTTGTTAGCGTCGCTCTTGTTGAATGTAGCCTAAAATAGTAGTAACAGTATTCATTATAAATAGGTCAAGCGGATGCGGCGACAATAAAGACATTTTCAAACAGTAGGGAACAGTAGGGAAAGCGGTATCTCACTAGATCTATGTACTCTTTCTTTTGCTTCGATCTTCTACATCTCACAAGATAAGGGATAAGAAATAAGTACCAAGTTACGAAGATGGCGTGAATGCCATGTGTGAAACTTGCGGCAAAATAGTCGACGTGAAGTTCTGATCCAACTGAAGTTACATACCATCCAACCACAGATGTCGTTCCAAAGCTCTTTGAACTCGCTGTACTCAATCTTCCCCGAGCCGTCCGCCTAAGCCTGAGTCAAGGATTCAATCTATTCACAATATCGTAAATGTCTAAATGCCATTCATAAAAGTTCTCTCAAAAGATAGAGTTTCCAACTTCGATTCCTATCATTGTAGATAGGAATGACTTGAAACCAAGGATCTATAGATAGAAGAACACATTTATACAGTGCTGTATTCTGGTCCATCTGGATCTCTGCTGGTAGAAGAAGCGTTTTTGCCAAATTGCAATTTCTAATTGGTAGTCTAATAACTTTGCAAGTGAAACCACCTGATTTCGAAAAAGATTCTAAAGCCATTCGAGCATCAAAAACGGCCGCGGTGATCGAAAATCAGTGTAAAGCTACCCATTAGGCTAAGATTTGTGGTCACCTCCTTTGCATATCAATCTGTACTTAAACCATTTCTTCAATAGATCTCCCCAGTGTCACTGACGAAAGGTGGTGGATGCTACCTAACACATCTGATCGTTTCCAAAATCATAACCAGTTTGTTGAGTGACTGCTATAAATTTGTCGTATCTAACCTTCATCCATGTATAAAACTACCCGCTGTTATCACAAAGGATACGTCGTACATCATGACCATGTCCCTGCAAACATCAAGCGTGAAGCTGGGATCTGTGATAACAACAAAAGAAACATTTTTTTACAGTGTTTAAGAATTATATAACATCTTAGAAACATATACGTACTAATTACAGTTCTCACACGGTATTTCTCGCTGATATTTATGAAAGAAAATGTTTTTTTTTCTTCTAAAACCATTGCAAAGCGGCACTCCAAACATGGCAATACATCGTCCACTCAAATCATCATTCCAAAGAGGTGGTACTAGTACTTACCCTTGAAGTACACATCAATGACGCTCTTCAGTTCATAAGTATCGACCGCCGGCTCCAACTACCAAAAGAGTGTAACTTTGTTTATTTGTTATGTTTAAGCAAGTTGAAAACTAGCTCTACTGTACATTAACTATTTGTAGCATCTTGTAACCTTGGCCTGTATTTTAGAAGACTGTCTACATTCATAGTTATTTGAAACAAGGCGAACGTTGTGATATATACGAATAGCATGCCGCGTGCGTTTGTATTTTATCATATGTAGGCGTATACTAAGGTCGTGTTCTTCATACGACATGTGTGTAAAGCGGAAGTACACTTTATTTTCCGGAAATGACGTTGCCTTTACCTCCTCGTCTCCGCCCATGCTTGCGATGACCTCAAACGCCTTGCGGACTCTGTCCTCTTTCTCTCCGACCAGAGTTGGAGTAGGCTGTTGTAAAGCAATACAGAAATATTGAGCATAAGCTAAGACCATAACTATGAACACTGAGTCACGCGCTAAATGATAAGGGAGCCTTGCTTTAGTAAAACTCGATCTACTCCTCGCGAAAAATAAGCTGTATAAGCAATAACTAAATGCAGTGAATCATAAACATGTTGAAGAAACTCGATGCAAATGCTCTAATTTAATATCTATTCATCTATTCATTAGGAATATATATACTATTTCCGTTTCAAAGACGGTATCCTGAACTTTTAAGCTAGAATCTACCTTTTTTTGCTATACACGTGTCCCACTGAGACATAATATTCCATACAAGGAACGCCATCGGGTAGGTTTACAGTATTCAGTGCTAAAATAGAACAAAATTGCTAATGTGCTTATGTACACGTACGCAGCTAGTGCTACTAAATTAGAAATCTATTATAAACATTTGTCACACAGCAATCGTTTGATGATGAATGCTGCATGTACAGGGATGCCTAAAAATTGTACGAATTCTATGAAATTCATACAAATTTGTGACAAACGCACAAATAACTGTGAACTTGCACTATTCGCATGTATTTCATCAAATTCGTACGAATATCTAAAGCCTCCATGATGTAGCTGAAGCGCATATGAGACACACACAGACATAATGTATATTCAATAATTAGTATGCTTGATTAGAATCAATCTTCATGGGTAAAGCAGCTACATATAGCTTAATAGCACGAAAAGTATAAGACTATGTGCACTACGCAAGCGCGGATTGACAAAGTTCAAAGGTCAATGGTTATCAAGCCACCTGTTGATTTTTCTATAACTTTGGTGTTGACGAAAATAATATCAGCTACGCAGTAATAAAAATAAAATAAAAGATTAATTGACATCACAATTGGTCTGTGCATTTGCGACCTATGACTGCATTCGAAACTTGTGACCTTTGACCTTGATGACGACGACAACAACACGGACGAATGAGGACATCGATCGAAGCGGCTTATTGATGACATTTAGCCACAAGGCACAGTTTGTAGACCACTTTTGTACCTTTTCTTCCTCCCCTTCTTTTTCTTTTTCTTCCTCTCCCTCAACCTCCTCCGGCTGGGGTCAAGCGTCAGGGAAGAAAAGGGTAAATGCTATGATGTCGGCTATCCCATGATTCCTTTGCGCGCTTTCCCATGATTCCTTTGGATAGAGGACTGGGTTGTCATCTGAACTACATCCTTCCCCCGAAAGTTGCGTCTTCTTTCAAGTTTCAACATAGACGTTGGTAGACTACATGTACAATGTGTTTGAATTTTTCTAAGAAGCTCCGTCCCTGGGGCATCGCCAAAAAAAACTACAGTGCAATGATTTATACACCTCTTTTCCGCGCCAAATCTCGGAAAACACCCTTGTGGCCCAAGACACTTTGGGTACGAGCTCCCAGGGCTCTGGTAGAGTGACGATCCCTTTCGTGTTTCCGACAACTACCAACGATCGCCCTGTCTCGGTCTGGTCAGTTCCGAGGTATTTTACTGTCTGCCTGGACACCCGTCTTGCCTGGAAATGGCACACAGGGAAACAAGGGCCAACCATGTAACTCGAAGTTTCGTACTTTTAATTTCTGGAGGTGTTGGGGGTAAGGGGTGAGAGTCAGAGATTAAAGCTACGGTTCCAATTCCACCGGTGCCCGTAGGGGATGTAGCCCCGACCGGGCTTCGTCATCACTAATTTGTCCCTGTGGTATGCCGGATTCTGTGGGGGTGCCTGTCGTAATTTTCACGGCGTCTCTTTGTTGCCGGATCCCGGGTTGATTTTAATTCTAAGTTGTTGTTTTTTTTTAATCCAGGGTCCCGGCCGTGCTCCAAAATGGCCTGGGAGCCAAGCCCGAAAGTGCCGATAAACAGCCCATAAACTACCCTGGGGCCCCTTTTTTCTAAATGGAACGGCAGCATAAGATGGTTGGGAAAAGAAGAAAGATATAAGCAGCAGAGGGCTAGGCGGGAGGGATGGTTGGGAAATTAAGAGTAGGATAAATAAGGGGTATGTTACGACGTCATTGAGTTAACTCAGTAGTTAATTACATATAGCTGGAATATTGGATGCTTCGTAACAAGAAAACTTTTCTTTGTCGTGTAGAATAAAGAAATTCAAGCAAGAACGACAACCCAGTCCTCTTTCAAAGGAATCCGCTTTTTCATGTTTATCCCGAGGTACTCGTTACGTTGTGAAGTAGCGCTATACACTTTTCTCACGCGGCGACCATGATGGATCTAAAACGAGTTCAATGTGGCAAACAAAAGGCTGTCCATCATAATTAGCAGTTCGACCAATGGTAGCCTGCCAATTAGGAAATCGACCAATAAGTGAATGGCTGCAAATTCGTTAAAAATTTGCATTATTATGTTTTTATTTTGCATCTCTTAAGGGACTATGGGGTCAGTCTACAATACTCTAAATTGCTACATCTTTCGGTGCATAACACTTCTTGTAATATTTATTATTTTATTTTAAATCATGAAAATTTGTGTGGTTTGGGGGAAAACTAAATGGGACCTGATTTTAGAAATAAGTTTTGTCTGTTTGCCTCATTGACCTCTTCTTCGATCTATCATGGCCGCCGCATGAGAAAGGTGTATACTATCAGACAATACTACTAGTGGGTACGCTTGCGCACGCATTGGATTGCAAGGTGTAACGGTCTAAGAACATTTGGTTAGTGGTGCGCGATAAAATGTGCAGGCTAAAGTGTTCGTGGCTACTACTACAAGCTAATCAGCGACACGTGTTCAAGTACTCCTTAAAATTGCTTTTGTGAAGCGCTTGCCTAACTCTCATTTCCGCATTGACACGTGATATACGTGTAATAAGGAGGTTCATGGTTCCAACTACGCATGCGCAGCGAAATGTATTGTGGGTACATGTCAAAGGTTAAGGCCCCTAAGACATAAACAAACACATTTGCACAGTATTTAATCTCATCTGGACAAGAACTGTTTACAAGTTCGAAACCGTCACCTTTGACATATTACCCACAATACACATCGCTGCGCGTGTACATTTGAAACCATATGAGCCCCCCTCATAAACCTACAGGTACAATTGTTACTGACAGATTTCTGGAGAATTTTAGAAATTGAATATCATCGGATTCCCCTACCTTTTTTACTTCAACTGTTTGTTCTCTCCTGATGACTTGTTCAGGTTCCGCATCCCTGAAGAAAAGGAGAAACGACATTTAGAATGTATCACATCAAAAAGGAATTTGCATGCAATGCATTGCAGTTTCAAATATTTTACCAATGTGCGCAAAGGCCATAGGATAGATAAACATTCCTTCTTGTAATCATATATCACGTATTCTTACACTGTACATGTCTTGCGAATCGGATTAGATATGTCTATTTAGAAATTGCGTTTTATGATCAAAGTAATGTGATATAAAGGAGGGTTATTTTTGCTCCTTGTAAAAAAATAAACACGAAACTAGAGAAACGCGCCAAAATCTTACCAACGTCACAGACCCTGTTTGTAACAAGGGTCCAGGGAGAAAAAGCGAATACACAAACAAATAAAAATAAACGGAAACTTTCCGTAAACAACAACATGTACAAGCATGTGAACTGTTGCGTGTTAGTTTCTACAATAAGCAGTGGCAACGTCATTATAATTAGTATGTCAAGCATCCGTCACAAGTATGGTTATCACAGTTCCGAGTGCGCATGTGTGAGTGGTGCATTGTGGTCTAGGAATAACTTGATTTTTTTTTCTTTTCTTTTCTTTCCTTTTTTGCAACACGGCAGAAAATTTGAACAACTTTCAGTGCTAAAACCCCCTGGAAATGGACGTAGAAGTACTACTGCAAGACAGCAGAAAGTTATGCAAACGTCTAGTATTATTTACTAGCCAGGGAATCTTGAACTTTGACCTAGACCACAATGCATCTCGCGCGTATCGTACAAATCAGACAGTTGGGTTCCTTTTTGCATATGTCACTCACGTGTGATGCGTCTCCTGAAGGATTCGATCTACGAAGAAGTCGTCCTGGTCTCTTTAACGGAACATGACATGGCGTGGAACAGACGGTGAACGAGTGAGCAACGTAAAGTCAAGCAAGCGAAGAGTAGTCATTGAGCTTAGTGTAAACATAGACAGGTCCGCTAGGTGGAGCTCGCTAGCGTGAACAGTGTGACTAAACAGACGAAACGTTTGCAATAGAGAAATGGGAAACAGAACAAGAAGTAACGTTACAGAACATGATGTGGTGAAATGCATAACAATGTCAAAACAATGGTGAAGAGAGTTCTCACCCAATCGTCGGATTAAGTCAGCCTGAAAGTTTGGCTTTTGATATACATTTTATTTCCTAAATCAACCATTCTTTCTAATGCCTACCGGCGATAACGCAGCCGTTAACCGTAAATTTAGGGGTAAAAAAACGTTTATCCTGATTGGCCAACATGATAGCTCTCCTTGGTGCTGATTTGTCGGCACCGTCACTGTCCTTGGTGCTGATTGGCTACTAGCTGCACTGTGCTTTGATGGATATATTCGAAAGCCCAAAGAGACACTACGCGAACGCTTGTCCATACCATATCGCTTCTAAAACAAAAGGTCATTAGGCTAAGAGATGGTTTGTAGAAAGCTTGGAAATTGTTTCGTCAAGACTTGACAACGACTCGGAAGGCATAGAAATAATTTGAAGAAGGGTTGGAAATGGGACGGAAAAGCTGTTGTGTATTGTCACTTTGGGCTTTCGTACATTTTTTTACTTCAGCACTTAAACGTAGTCTAAGACACAACGCAAATACGCACTCTGTCGTGCTTGGCTTCTCTGTGTAGATCCTCAACAAGAAATCGGCTTCCTCGTTCGGTTTGAAGGTGGAGGGCATGACGATGTAGTTTCCGGGAGGGAGTTTGACACGTTTGGTCACCTCTCGCAGGTTGATGTAGGACCCACTGGTGGCAGCTGGGCGGCGTGTGCATACGTCTCTCTTCTTCAGCTTCTTCTGGTTCGGGGCCTAAAGCAAACAGTTCATGGTTGTCAAATGGTTCGCTCTGTTAGATAATGATGCAGTTGGTTTCGAAATCGCTAGGTGGCACAAGTTGAGAGCAAACGTTAGCCCACACTGACTTTATTATGTGGATGACATCCACGCACGCACAATTGTCCGTACGTTTCCCAAAAAAATTGCCACCATACTGTAAATAGCACAAAGAAGCTACGTTCATTTAGCTGCAGAAGGGGCAAATTCATGTCGTAATTGTCCTCCCAAAAGAAACATTTGTAAAACGAATAGACCTACCAATGAATGACTTAGGTCTTCCAAAATCAAGGAAGAAGATATGAAAAAAAACATATCATGTACTGTATTATAAATCAGTCGTTCAATCTTCCAGATTACTTAGATTTCGTAATGAAGGCAACTTATTTTTTTCTTCCAACGCCTCAGTTTTGAGAGGACAAAAGGAACCATGTGATAAAATCAGTATGGCCTTCCATACGGAAAAGCATTAAATATCGGCATATCTACTGCATAGAATAGTACTATTTCAAGAACTTTACTTTCACACCAAAATATTTGTCCCCAATTGTTACAGTTCGTATCCCTATACATGGGGGTTATGATGCAAAGAAGCTATCAAAAGTCGCCTACTTGAAGTGTCCATATAGAGCATATCAGAAGATTCCATACGGCAGAACATGCCGAAACTAGCGTCCAAAAAACATTCGTGACCTTTGACCCACCGTTTCATAGATGTAGAAGCCCACTGCCAGGTTAGCCTTCCCGAGATGCTTCTGTTTGCGGCGGTCCTTTTGAATGAGGCTGAAGACAACGGTACAGGTGTCGTCATCATCTTCGTCATCCGGGTCCTCGACTTGCACAATGTACTGGGGATTGCTGCAGAACGTACTGGCTGAAATAACAAATTATAGATAATATCACTATTTTTCTCTTTCTTTGTAACCACATACAGGGTGACCGCGTGTCACCTTCTTTGGACAATATATAATGAATTGCTGGTTTCTCTTCAGTCATGAACAGTGATGAGGGGGATATAAACTCAGACACGCTTGGAACCGCATTACGAAAAGGTAGCTTACAATGCATTGTTTAGTCATTTAGTGTTGTTGCTTGACAATATTAATAATATAAATCCGACAATACTTGTACTGACCTGAAAAGAAAAAAGAAAATTCTTCATGAACGTTTGCGTGTAATATAGATTCTATGTGTTTTTCCAATCAAAGGCGTATGGCAAAAAAAAATAATATACAGTTTGTGTTTCATAATCTATAAGCAGATGCCAATGGTTTCGACTGCTTAGTGGTAGCTTAACGTTTGTTTATCCTAATTGGTCAACATGATAGCTCTCCTTGGTTGTGATTTGTCGGTACAGCCACTGTCCTTGGTGATGATTGGTCAACATGACATGTTTGCAAATATTGGGCTAGTTGCATGAGTATATAGGGTAGTTACATTGAATCCATACCAGAAAAATGCATATAGATACAAATGTAGGTAACACATGGCAATAGATACCACACGACAATAGGTACCACATGACAATAGGTTTCACACGGCAATAGGTGCCTCTACGCCAGTTCTTTATCCAGACACATACTTCTGTAGTTGGCGCACCCTCCAGCTGTCATGCCCCGCTGCCACTTCCCGTGGCGCTCCGTGGAGTTCCACTTCTTACACCCGACCAGCTCGGGCTCCACCTCCCCTACAGACGGCTCCAGGTGACAGATCTCAAGCGTCTTCCAGATGTCCAGGAAATCTTGGAAGGACATCCTAGAGAGAGAGAGAGAGAGAGAGAGAGAGAGAGAGAGAGAGAGAGAGAGAGAGAGAGAGAGAGAGAGAGAGAGAGAGAGAGAGAGCAACATCGTCAGTGTTAAAACATCAGATGCCATAGAACATTTTCAGTAGAATGATCGATGTACAGCGCCGCCTTTCAGCTTTGAGCGGAGTTGCAGGTCGATAGGCTTTGAACAGAGATTGGATCTGATGCCCACTGGGGGCACCTTTTACCCGTTGCTGACGTCACGCTTTCGTTCAGGTCACGTGAAGTAGGCTTTGCGTCATTTGAAATTGAGAAGGACAAACCGAAAGATTGTTGGTAAGCGTTAATATTGTGTTCGGAAAATAACGTTATCATGTTGATTACCGTCACAAATGAACCTTATGTGAATGTTACAATAATGACGTCTATACTCTGACGGTAGTTCACCTTTATCCGAGGGATGACATATATCCGCTATATCTAAAAACAAAGTACTATAGGATATGACGTTTACGGACGGTGGCCTTCAATATTGCAGTTAGAAATAACCATCCGTAGACTTGATATACCTAGATTCAACGTTTTCAGATACAACGGATGTTGGTTACCCAGCGGATAAAGTTGGACAAGCTATCGTTACGTACCAGAATTCGCCGTCGTCCCTTTTGACCACGCCCAGTTCTTCCTTTCTCTCCTCGGTTACGCCTTCCCATTGGGGTGATCTAGAGCAGGGATAAGAAACCATGTGACGCATTCTCGTAGTAAACGTTTTGCTTTAAAAACAGTATTGTATTAGCTTTTGCTTTGGTCTGCGTCACATTTCCAAATCAGGGTTCGGTCGGGCAGTTTTCGGGAACGAAAAGTATTAATATAAAGACGCTTAACTAATTACACAAGGCGTCAAGAAAATAGTCTTGTGCATTATTTGTGTATATTTTGACAGTGAAATGTCTATTTTTCGTTTCCATAAACCGACCGGGCCCCGGTTTGGAAATGTTACGTTAGCCTTAGATCGGTAATGTCTAGCTCTGCTGTATTGTTTTAAAACATATACAAGTCTTCTATGATTCAGGTTGGTTGCACCTTTGTCTGTGTAACATCATTGCGCTCTTAATCAGTAATCAAGCAAGGTTTATGTTGCAGTATGTGTATCGTCTTTACCTTTCAAGCAATATTCATGACGATGCGACTTTCCAAGTGACATTCCAAGGACTAATCGGGAATAATCGTGCAAGGAGTATGACGTCCATATTAAGACTTCTTAGTCACTTACTCGTCGCTCCATGGCCCCTTCCATTCAATCTTGCCCCAGGGGTTCCGCACCCGGACGATTTGTGCTTCGTTAACCTGGAAAATAAATAAATAAACATTGAAAATAAAGGTTTAGACATTAGGAAGACCTCAGGATACACAATAAACATAATTTCAATCCGATAAAAATAATGACATAACAATTAAAAGATTACATCAATGTAGAGAAGTATACTGCTGTAACTACGTGAGCAAACCCTACTCCCATTTCTCCAAGTATCCTATTACACCATTTCAACCTTACGTGCTTCCACCATGCAATATTCATTGTCGACTCACACGAAGACAAACAAACACACCAGCTAAAACGAGCCAGACGCTACTTCCGATTCTCCAACTATCCTATTACACTATTTCAGCTTTACGTGCTCCACTATACAATATCAACTGCAGACTCACCCCAAGGCAAGCACACCAGCTAAAGTGAGAAAATCCTAGCTACTTCCAATTCTCTAAGTATCCTATTACACCATTTGAACCTTACGTGCTTTCACTATGCAATATTCACTGCAGACTCACACCACGACAAACAAACACACCAGCTAAAACGAGCCAAACCCTACTTTCAATTCTCCGAGTATCCCATTACACTATTTCAGCTTTTCACTGTACAATGTATTGTGGACTCACACCAAGACAAATAAAAACACCAGAGAAAACTAGCCAAACCCTACTTTCAATTCTCCAAGTATCCCGTTGCACTATTTCAGCCTTCCACTATACAATATATTCACTGTGGACTCACACCAAGACAAAAAAAACACCAGCGAAAACTAGCCAAACCCTAATTTCAATTCTCCAAGTATCCCATTACTCTATTTCAGCCTTCCACTATACAATATATTCACTGTGGACTCACACCAAGACAAAAAAAAAAACACCAGCGAAAACTAGCCAAACCCTACTTTCAATTCTCCAAGTATTCCATTGCACTATTTCAGCCTTCCACTATACAATATATTCACTGTGGACTCACACCAAGACAAAAAAAAAACACCAGCGATTATAATACTTTTGTTTTGTGGAATAAAAAAAATTATTAAAAAAAAGACACCAGCGAAAACTAGCCAAACCCTACTTCCGATTCTCCAAGTATCCTATTACAGCAATTCATCCTTACATTCAATCACTATGCATTATGTCACATAATTGCGGACTCACACCAAGGCAAACAAACAAACAAACTAACACTGCTGGTTACAATATCTCCCTTTTCTATGGAGGTATAGGTAGCAGCTACTACTAGTACAGTTACTACTTCTACTGCTTCTGATGTGCGTGCATGTACGGTTTAATACTAGACTTACCGTGGCGAACCCAGTAACACTGTAGGCGTGTTGCTGCACAAGGCCGTTAGATTGTACAGCCTCTAGTCCTGCAGTACCGCCCTGAAAAGAAAGGAGGAGTTACATGAAGGCGCCTTTAAAAAATTGTTTTGCTCCACGTTTGTTGTCCATATGTACGTCTAGCATCCAAGTCTGACATGCCATGTCATCAGGGTTAGCCCTTTGTAATAGACACGAGCTAACTGACAGCCCCAACTGTGCGTGTTGAACACAAAATATAACTTGTCACAGCAGATGAAATGTCCTCTGGCGAAACGTAACGGTGCATCGGTCAATAAAGTTACCATAGCTGTTATCCAGGTTCCCCCTCCCGATATATCAGTATAGTTGTGCTAAAATACAGGTTAGGCATCCCTGGTTCGGGCCGCCTTAATATCTTTCTGGCACCACTTCAAGAGCAAAATCTCGAGCAAAGTTCATCATTGATGATGGGTATTTTGTCTGTTTTGTCGCTTTTCAAAGCACACTTTTACATCGTGGATCACATTTGATCTATTGTTATGTATTAGGTCATACTGACCGAATTTTGTCGCTCAACTGTGTCGATCGAGTAAACAAGATCTTGCAATTACGGCGGAAATTGAAGATGTTAAATCAACTGAATATTTTTTGACACAAAATATCAATTGACAGGTGAAGAGAGTAGAACGGGGGAAATACGATTGCATTTTAAATGCCTTTGGCTAAACTTACACATGATATATAGCAGTGATTTGTACCTTTGGTTGGTTTTGCTCTAAAATATTGCTTAAAAGAGACCTATAGATAAACAGCGCTGAATGTGGTGTTTTCAGAGCGGTTACACTGATTGACATACGAGTGTTTAGTGTGCGTTAGTGGCTTTCTGCGGGGGCCTGGAGGCAACAAGTAAGAATGATGATTCTTTTTCGTGTCTATTCTTTCTTTTGTAAAAATGCGACAGTTTCGACGAAAGTGCGGTGTGTCATTCCAAAAACTTAAAACTGTTGTTGAGCTTTTGTAGAACCCCTCCCGACCAGTGGAACGTTCCACCGTGACGTCAACAGGTGTCAACAAGTTTGGTATCGCTGCGTTATATTTGCAGACGAAAAAAAATGGCCTCGAACGCAATCAGCGACATTACCGACGAATTTCTCGTCTGCCAGGTGTGTCTTGAGGACTTTAAGCAGCCTAAGATGCTGCCGTGTCTTCACACCTTTTGTCAGCCGTGTTTGGAGAGGCTCCTGACCACAGAGCCAGTAGGGAAACTGGATTGTCCAACATGCCGACAGGACGTGCCCCTCCCAGAAAATGGCGTCCAGGGGCTGAAGTCCAACTTCCTCGTTGGTAAACTGCGCGATATTCTGCAACAACAGCCGAAAGGAGAAACTTCCGAGGCGAGGGAGGATGGAGTCCCCTGTACGGTCTGTGAGGCCGGGAACTCCGCTCAGTTCTACTGTGTGGAGTGTCCCGACTACCTGTGTCAGACGTGTAACGATATGCACGGACGGTTCAAAGCTAATCGGTCCCACAAAGTTGTAACAGTTCAAGACCTGCAATCCGGCAAGGCTGCCGCCGAGCTCCGGGCAAGGGAGACCTCCAAGTGTGAGGATCACCAAGAACTGAACAAGTTCTACTGTGACACCTGTCACCGGGTCATCTGTCTGCACTGTGTGGTAACGGCGCACAAAGATCACCAGTATGTGGAGATAGAGAAGGCGTCTGAGAGGGAGGGGGCAAATATCAAGGCAAAACTGGCGAAAGTGAAAAACACAGCAGACCTCCATCAGAACTGGATACAAGACTTGCAGTCAGTAAAGGACGAGTGGTCTTCAGAGGTACAGCGGGCAGAAGAGCAGATCAGAAAACAAGTCAACTCGATCATGGAGGCCGCGAAGAAGGTGGGAAACGACAGAATCGCTCAGCTTCGCGCCATGAACGCCGCTCGGGAGAAACAGATGGAAGCAGCCATGGAGGCAGCTGAGATGGACCTGGCCTCAGTAAGGAGCTGTGTCCAGTTCACGGACAACGTGTTGGAGTACGGGAGCCCGGCGGAGCTCATGTCGGTGGCCGGAGAACTGACCGAACGGTTGGACCAAACCGCGGACGAGAAAAAAGCCGACAAGGCTGAGATGACCAAAGACTTGGTGAACTTGACAGTCGAACCTTCGACTTATAACGTTGATCAGGAAGTGTCCAAACTTGTCGGTGAGATCAGGAAAACATTAATCCCGATGTTATCTTCACCTCCAACGTTAACTACGCAGGTGCGACACAATATGGTGATCGGTAAGGACGCCGGAGCTCTAAAACGCATTAAAGTTGTAGGGGAGAACAGACTTGGACAGTCAAATCATCTGACGTCGCTTGCTGTCACAGCAGAGGGAGACATTGTAGCAACTGATCATGGCAACTCACGTCTGCAATTTTTGGGCAAAGATGGGTCTTTCAAGAAGAAAGTCGATCTCAAATTTAAGCCATGGTCTGTGGCGGCACTGACAAACGGTGAGCTGTTGGTGACAGGAGACGGACACAAGATTCACGTACTGGACAAACAGGGGAGGGAGTCACGTGTCATCCAGGTGACAGGGGCTGCAGAGACAGGTGCAAATACGACAGGTATCGCGGTTGACGGTTTAGGACACATCATCGTCACAATCGGGCACCAGGTTTTCAAACTCTGCCCCAGCGGTGACGTCATGATGAGGATTGGGATCAAAGATCAAGGTCAGCAGTATTTTGGCTCCTCCCTCCGTGTGGCCGTCAACAGCAGGAACCAGATCATTGTCAGTGATTGGCGCAAGAACAAAATGATGATGTTTGACCCTTCAGGTCGCCATCTGTTCACGTGCGGCTCACGTGGCTCCGGACCTGGTCAGCTGCACGATCCCCACTGTGTCATAACGGACAGCGAGGACGACATCATCGTGGCTGACTTTTGGAACCACCGTGTTTCCCTGTTCAGTCGGGACGGCACGTTTATCAGGCACTTGCTGACACAGACTGAACACGGTCTGTGCTATCCAATGGGGCTGGCATTGACTTACGACGGACATCTGATTGTTTCTGAGAACAATACAATCAATTTTTTCATGTAAAACGCAATTTGAAGACATCCACACGTACTTAATCCATACTTCCAATCTATGCAAGATTTTAATGTCTCCAAAATGTTTTTTCTTAATGTCATATGCACCCGTGTCAGTAAGACGTCATTTGATTTGATTGTTCAATTTAACTTCACTCCTGTAAAGCCTAGCTATCCTTAAGTTTGGGATATAATTTCAATACCATCTTGGCCCCCCCTTCATATCAGTATGAAACATAATGGTAAACAATGACATGGCTTTTCTGTTTAGTGTGTCGATAGAGCAAATAGGACGTTTCATTATGAATTGACAATTTATGTTAACACTAATAAAATAAACGGCATACTATCTGTAAATGAAGCAATAATTTATACATATATTATGTGGTATATCCGACAAGGTCACGTAAATATTTCAAATGCCAGATATAGAACATTTTGCTGTTTCTCTCAGGCCTGTCTCGCTATGCTCATTAAATTTCCTCCCAGCAGTCTTTTTTGTCATACATTCCTGTATTCAACGACACTGCAAGTTGAATAATTACATAAGATTGATATAG
Source organism: Branchiostoma floridae (assembly GCF_000003815.2). NCBI lineage: Eukaryota > Metazoa > Chordata > Leptocardii > Amphioxiformes > Branchiostomatidae > Branchiostoma > Branchiostoma floridae. The sequence goes on from NC_049982.1 coordinate 28,394,111, forward strand.
TCTACTAAAAAGGTAGATCAAAAATTGACAGGGACGCACTCCACGTTTGTTTTCCATGCATACGTCTAGAATCCAAGTCTGACATGCCATGTCATCTGGACTAGCCCTTTGTAATAGCCACGAGCTAGCTGACGGCCCCAACAGTGCGTGTTGAACACAAAATATAGATTATAAGTTTTATAACTAGTCACAGCAGATGAAATGTCTCAGCGAGACATCATGGTACAGCAGTCACTTAAAAGTTATTATCATGATAGCTGTTATCCCGTTACCCCTCCCGATTAATCAGTATAGGTGTGCCAAAATACAGATTAGACATCCTGGTTCAGGCCGTCTTTATATCTTTTTGGCACCATGACCACATCAAGAGAAAACTCTCGAGCAAAGTTCATTGATGATGGGTATTTTGTGCGTTTTTTTTGTCGCTTTTCAAAGCGCACTTTTACGTCGTGGATCGCATTAGATCTATTATTATGTATTAGGCAATACAGACCCAATTTTGCCGCTCAACGGTGTCAATCGAGTTAAACAAGATCTTGCAATTACGGCGGAAATTGAAGATGTAAATCAGAATATTTTTTGACACAGAGTATCAATTGACGTGTGAAGAGTAGAACGGGAGAAAGTTGACTGCATCTTAAAAGCTTTTGGCTAAACTTACACACGATATAAATCAGTGATTTGTACAATGGTTTTGCTCTAATATTGCTTAAAAGAGACCTATAGATAAACGACAATGAATCTGGTGTTTTCAGGGCGGTTCCACTGATTGACATACCAGAGTTTGGTGTGCGCCAGTGGCTTCCTGCGGGGCGCCTGGAGGCAGCAAGTAAGAATAATTATGATTCTTTTTCGTGTCTATTCTTTCTTTTGTAAGAATACGACAATTTCGACGAAAGTACAGTGTGTCATTCCAAAAACTTAAAACTGTTGTTAAGTTTTTGCAGAACCCCTCCCGACCAGTGGAACGTTCCACCGTGACCGTCAACAGATGTCAACAGCTTGGTTTCGCTGTGTCATACTTCCGGGAGAGAAAATGGCGTCGAACGCAATCAGCTACATTACCGACGAATTTCTCGTCTGCCAGGTGTGTCTTGAGGACTTCAGGCAGCCTAAGGTGCTGCCGTGTCTTCACACCTTCTGACAGCCGTGTTTGGATAGGCTCCTGGCCACAGAGCCGGCAGGGAAACTGGATTGTCCAACATGCCGACAGGACGTGCCACTCCCTGAAAATGGCGTCCAGGGGCTGAAGTCCAACTTCCTCGTTGGAAAGCTGCGCGACATTCTGCAACAACAGCCGAAAGGGGAAACTTCCGAGGCGCGGGAGGATGGAGTCCCCTGTACGGTCTGTGAGGCCGGGAACTCTGCTCAGTTCTACTGTGTGGAGTGTACCGACTACCTGTGTCAGACGTGTAAAGACATGCACCGTCGGTTCAAAGAAAGCAAGGACCACAAAACTGTAACAATACAAGACCTGCAATCCGGCCAGGCTGCCGCCGAGCTCCGGGGAAGAGAGACCTCCAAGTGTGAGGATCACCATGAACTGAACAAGTTCTACTGTGACACCTGTCACCGGGTCATCTGTCTGCACTGTGTGGTCACGGCGCACAAAGATCACCAGTATGTGGAGATAGAGAAGGCAGCCGAGAGAGAGGGAGCAAAGATCAAGGAAAAGCTGGCGACAGTGAAAAACACAGCAGACCTCCATCAGAACTGGATACAAGACTTGCAGTCAGTGAAGGACGAGTGGTCCTCACAGGTACAGCGGACAGAAGAACAGATCGGAAAACAAGTCAACTCGATCATCGAGACCGCGAAGAAGGTGGGAAACGACAGAATCGCTCAGCTTCGCTCCATGAACGCTGCTCGGGAGAAACAGATGGAAGCCGCCATGGAGGCAGCTGAGATGGACCTGGCCTCAGCCAGGAGCTGTGTCCAGTTCACGGACAACGTGTTGGAGTACGGGAGCCCGGCGGAGGTCATGTCGGTGGCCGGAGAACTGACCGGACGGTTGGACCAAATCGCGGACGAGAACACAACCAACAAGGCTGAAATGACCAAAGACTTGGTGAACTTGATAATTAACCTAAAACTTATAACGTGGAGCAGGAAGTGTCCAAACTTGTCGGTGAGATCACGAGAACAGCAATCCCGATGTTATCTTCACCTCCAACGTTAACTACACAGGTGCGGCACAATATGGTGATCGGTAATGACGACAGAGGTCTAAAACGCGTTCAAGTTGTAGGGAAGGATAGAGATGGACAGTCTCAATTTCTGACGTCGCTTGCTGTCACAGGAGAGGGAGAAATTGTAGCAACTGATTACGACAACTCACGTCTGCAATTGTTGGGCAAAGATGGGTCTTTCAAGAAGAAAGTCGATCTCAAATTTAAGCCATGGTCTGTGGCGGCACTGACAAACGGTGAGCTGTTGGTGACAGGAGACGGACACAGGATTCACGTACTGGACAAACTGGGGAGGGAGTCACGTGTCATCCAGGTGACAGGGGCTGCAGAGACAAGTGAAACTACTGAGGGAGTCGCGGTTGACAGTTTGGGACGCATCATCGTCACAATCGGGCACCAAGTTTTCAAACTCAGCCCCAGCGGTGACGTCATGATGAGGATCGGGGGAAAAGATCAAGGTCAGCAGTATTTTGGCTCCTTCCTCCGTGTGGCCGTCAACAGCAGGAACCAGATCATTGTCAGTGATGAGTGGAACAGCAACATGATGATGTTTGACCCCTTCGGTCGCCATCTGTTCACGTGCGGGTCACCTGGCTCGGGACCTGGTCAGCTGGACTATTCCCACTGTGTCATAACGGACAGCGAGGACAACATTATTGTGTCTGACTGTGGCAACAATCGTGTTTCCCTGTTCAGTCGGGACGGCACGTTTATCAGGCACGTGCTGACAGAGACTGAACACAGTCTGTTCGGTCCAATGGGACTGGCAGTGACTTGCGACGGACATTTGATTGTTTCTGATTACGATACTATCACTTTTTTCATGTGAAACGCAACTTTAATACTTAATCCATACTTCCAATCTATGTAATATTTTAATGTTTCCATAGTGTATTTTCTTTATGTCAAATTCATCTGTGACAATAAGCCGTCATTTGATTTGATTGCTTAACTTAATTTAACTCTTGTAAAGCCTTTCCTTAAGTTAAGGATATAATTTCAATACAATCTTGGCCACCTTTCATATAAGTATGAAACTTCATGGTTAATAATGACATGGCTATTCTGTTAATTGTGTCGATAGAGCAAATAGGATGGTTCATTATGAATTGACAATTTATCTTGACACGCTCGAATACGAATAAAATAACAACAGCAAATTATCTTTAAATTAATTAATAATTAGTACATATATTATGTGGTATATCTGACAAGGTCACGTAAATATTTCAAATGTCAGATATGGAACATTTGCTGTTTCTCTCAGGCCTGCCTCGCCATGCTCATTAGATTTTCTTCCAGCAGTGATATACATGTGTAGTTTTTTTGTCATACATTCCTGTATTCAACGAAACTGCAATCAAGTCGAATAAGATTGATATAGTCTACTAAAAAGGTAGATCAAAAATTGACAGGGACGTACTCCACGTTTTCTTTTCATGTATACGTATGGAATCCAAGTCTGACATGCCATGTCATCAGAGCTAGCCCTTTGTAATAGCCACGAGCTAACTGACAGCCCCAACTTTGCGTGTTGAACACAAAATATAAGTTTTATAACTAGTCACAGCAGCTGAAATGTCCCAGCGAGACATCACGGTACAGCAGTCAATTAAAATGTATCATAGCTGCTATCCCGGTTACCCCTCCCGATATATCAGTATATAGGTGTGCCAAAATATAGATTAGGCATCCCTGGCTCAGGCCGCCTTCATATCTTTTTGGCACAATGCATGAGCACTAGCACTTTGAAGAGCAAAATCTCGAGCAAAGTTCATTGATGATGGGTATTTTGTGCGTTTTGACGCTTTTCAAATCGCACTTTTACGTCGTGGATGGCACTTGATCTATTATTATGTCTTAGGTCATGCAGACCCAATTTTGTCGCTCAACGGTGTCGATCGAGTAAACAAAATCTTACAATTACGGCAGAAATTGAATATGTAAATCAAAATAGTTTTTGACACAGAATATCAATTGACAGGTGAAGATTAGAACGGGTAAAAGACGACTGCATTTTAAAAGCTTTGGCTAATATTACACATGATATATAGCGGTGATTTGTACCATGGTTTTGTTCTGGCAATACAGTAGAAGTCTATTCGCCAGCGTATCTTGTGCAATTATTCGGCTGGTGCAATAATGCGAAGTTATCCGGCTGTACCGCACCGGTTAGGGATTTGGTGATTCCATGAAATTAACAAAATTGTGCGTTAATCCGCTGTGCAATCTACTGGCTTCTACTGTATTGCTTAAAAGAGGCCTATAGATAAACAGCGATGAATGCGGTGTTTTCAGGGCGGTTACACTGATTGACATACCAGAGTTTGGCGTGCGCCAGTGGCTTTCTGTGGGGGGCCTGGAGGCAACAAGTAAGAATGAGGATTCTTTTTCGTGTTTATTCTTTCTTTTGTAAGAAAACGACAGTTTCGACGCAAGTGCGGTGTGTTAAAACTGTTTTTGCACAACCCCTCCTGTCCAGTGGAACGTTCCACTGTGAACGTCACCAGGCGTCAACAAGTTTAGTTTCGCTGCGTCATACTTCCGGGTGAGAAAATGGCGTCGAACGCAATCAGCGACATTACCGACGAATTTCTCGTCTGTCAGGTTTGTTTGGAGGACTTCAAGCAGCCTAAGATGCTGCCGTGTCTTCACACCTTCTGCCAGCCGTGTTTGGAGAGGCTCCTGGCCACAGAGCCTGTAGGGAAACTGGACTGTCCAACATGCCGACAGGACGTGCCACTCCCTGAAAATGGCGTCCAGGGGCTGAAGTCCAACTTCCTCGTTGGCAAACTGCGCGACATCTGCAACAACAGCCGCAACAACAGCCGAGAGAGGATACTTCCGATGCGGAGGAGGATGGAGTCCTCTGTGCAGTGTGTGAGGTCGGGAACACGGCTCAGTTTTATTGTGTGGAGTGTAAAGACTACCTGTGTCAGACGTGTAAAGACATGCACCGTCGGTTGAAAGTAAGCAGGGACCACAAAACTGTAACAATACAAGACCTGCAATCCGGCCAGGCTGCCTCCGAGCTCCGGGCAAGGGAGACCTCCAAGTGTGAGGATCACCAGGAACTGAACAAGTTCTACCTGTCACCGGGTCATCTGTCTGCACTGTGTGGTAACGGCGCACAAAGATCACCAGTATGTGGAGATAGAGAAAGTGGCCGAGAGGGAGGGAGCAAAGATCAAGGAAAAACAGGCCACAGTCAAGAACACAGCAGACTTGCATGAGAAATGGATACAAGACTTGCAGTCAGTAAAGGACGAGTGGTCCTCACAGGTACAGCGGTCAGAGGAACAGATCAGAAAACAAGTCAACTCGATCATCGAGGCCGCGAAGAAAGTGGGAAACGACAGAATCGCTCAGCTTCGCGCCATGAACGCTGCTCGGGAGAAACAGATGGAAGCCGCCATGGAGGCAGCTGAGATGGACCTGGCCTCGGCTAAGAGCTGTGTACAGTTCGCGGACAACGTGTTGGAGTACGGGAGCCCGGCGGAGATCATGTCGGTGGCCGGAGAACTGACCGGACGGTTGGACCAAACCGCGGACGAGAAGAGAGCCGGCAAGGCCGAAATGACCAAAGAATTGGTGAACTTGACCGTCGAACCTTCGACTTATAACGTGGAGCAGGAAGTGTCCAAACTTGTCTGTGTGATCACGAAAACATTGATCCCGACGTTATCTTCACCTCCAACGTTAACTACGCAGGTGCGAGCAAATATGGTGATAGGTAAGGGTGACAGAGGCCTAAAACGCATTAAAGTTGCAGGGAAGGACAGATTTGGACAGTTTCAAGATCTGACGTCGCTTGCTGTCACAGCAGAGGGAGACATTGTAGCAACTGATCTTCATAACTCACGTCTGCAATTTTTGGGCAAAGATGGGTCTTTGAAGAAGAAAGTGGATCTCAGATTTAGCCCATTGTGTGTGGCGGCTCTGACAAACGGTGACCTGTTGGTGACAGGACACGGACACAGGATTCACGTGCTGGACAAAGAGGGGAGGGAGTCACGTGTCATCCAGGTGACAGGTGCTGCAGAGAAAGGTAAACCTACAGTCGGTATCGCTGTTGACGGTTTGGGACGCATCATCGTCACAATCGGGCACCAAGTTTTCAAACTCAGCCCCAGCGGTGACGTCATGATGAGGATCGAGGGCAAAGATGAAGGTCAGCAGAATTTTGGCTCCATCCTCCGTGTGGCGGTCAACAGCAGGAACCAGATCATTGTCAGTGATTGTAACAACAACAAAATTATGGTGTTTGACCCTTCCGGTCGCCATCTGTTCACGTGCGGGTCACCTGGCTCCGGACATGGTCAGCTGAACAATCCCTACTGTGTCATAACGGACAGCGAGGACAACATTATTGTGTCTGACTTTGGCAACCATCGTGTTTCCCTGTTCAGTCGGGACGGCACGTTTATCAGGCACGTGCTGACAGAGACTGAACACGGTCTGTACTGTCCAATGGGGCTGGCATTGACACACGACGGACATTTGATTGTTTCTGGGTACAGTACCATCACTTTTTTCATGTAAAACGCAGCTTTAAGACATCCACACGTACTTAATCCATATTTGCAATCTATGAAACATTTTAATGTCTCCAATATGTATCCACTGGGGACATACTGCGGGACGATACACTGGTGATAAAATGTGTCAACAACAAGAAAAGATTATCTAGGCTAGGGTCACAAACTGTGCTCCAAGTGGCTTGTTATTTGACTATTTCTACTATTTTTCGAGCGACCTGTGGAGCCTGGTAGAGGCACGGAAAATATTGCTTTACCAGAAATAAATGTATCTGTGAAACAATACGTAACATATGTTATCTGTCATTTTTAGTAGCTGTTAAAAATGCAAGGAATTCGACAACCGTATGGTCATAGGAATTGCTCCCTTGCTACATCTAGCTAGCTATTAGGGTACACTTAGCCTTTACAGGGTGTATTCCTAAATTGATACATGGTAGATGATATGGTTACACTTTTCTTTAGATTTAGATTGCTGTTAACATTTCAATGGCTCTATAGACTATAGTTGTTACAAATAAATGGCGAGGTAGTTGAAACTAGTAACTTGAAACATTGTCGTGTTGTTGGGTGTGAGAGCTATACTGTTGTTTGTCTTCCGCGAGCCTGCCATCTGTGACACCTGGGGGTCAGAGGTCGTCGTTGTGATCATAACAATGTTTTGATTGGGTCAGAAGCGCTAGTTTCAATCCTGGCGGAAGTTATGTGCACTACAATGACAAGCTAATGACGAATGTGTTTTTGCCGACGCACTGGAGGCGGAGGCATTTTTGAAAATCAAAAACCACGCACATGTCTATTCGTATCATGGAGCAGAGGTTGTAGGGATATCAAGTTGGACTGGTCTTCAGAAACAGGGGCTATATAAGAAGAGGCATTTCCGATGAACGCGAATAATCTATGGATGATTTTAAGATTCTTCAAATATCAAAATGGGTAGCCTTTGGGCAGTCCTACGTAAATTTCCAAGGCCTGCAACCTCACCGCTTTTCAATTAGCTCCAAAAAATGGGGGTCCAAACCACTCAGAAAATTTCCACAAGTCTCATCAACTTTTGTCTACCTTTTTTCATTGGCGACAGATTTGTTCTCCAGAAAAACTAAACCTAATAACCTTTTATGAAAGCTTCATTTCCTCCTGAAAAATATTTTGAAAGGTGTCACTTCTATATTTTTAGATGTCACTTTTAAAAGATGTGTAAAATTGAACAATGCTTGTGCTGACCAATTGTTTTAACTGAAATCAGTGCAATATGAATATTATAAAACGCGTATCATATATACCACTATGATTTTGTTATCTTTTGTGAATCGCCTGTAGACTCCATTGCAGTCTTCCGAACGGGGCTATATTAGGGGGGGGGGGCTTTTGTTCGATTTTCAACGTTGGCTAGGTTCTCTTGTGCCGGGAAAGGTGGAAGGGAGTTTGCCGTGATAGCGAGTTTCTGCCCCGTCCGACGTTTCCCGGCACAAGAGAGAACATAGCCAACGTTGAAAGGTCTGAATTAGTTGTCCAGTCTTAACTTTGTATCTGTACATATCAAATCATGACAGCAGCAACTCCGAGTATAAGAAACTTGAGTATATTTTATTTCAAATAAGTAAGTAGTACAAAAGTTGAGTGGGTTATATACTTATAACTCTTAATTCCTGGTTCGGTATACATATTTTTCAGTAACAAAACTAACAATTCGTGAGGATTATCTTTGGCAGAAGTCGACGACAGAGCTATGTATTATTATGTATATATATCTCATATCAGGGTAACGTTAGAGACTACGATCTTTAAAAAAAACACCGGTTCTCTCAGTAGAGATCCTGATCAGAGTCTGTAGATTTAAAGACATTCCCTTAAAAGAGATAGCTTTTCAACCTCGATTCATGTCATTTTAGATCACAAAATTACTACTCTGATCGTAGTTATTGTCTACAGAGATCGGTCGGGATCTCTACCGGTAGACTCCGGATCTTTACCGGGAGAATAGGGATCTCTACCGGAAGACTTGGGATCTCCACCGGAAGACTCGGGATCTCTACTGGTAGACTTGGGATCTCTACCGGAAGACTCGGGAGTTCTACCGGAAGACTCGGGATCTATACCGAAAGACTTGGGATATATACCAGAAGACTTGGGATCTCTACCGAAAGACTCGGGGTCTATACCGGAAGACTGGGGATCTCTACCGGAAGATTCGGGATCTCTACCGGAAGACTCGAGATCTCTACCGGAAGACTCGGGAGTTTTACCGGAAGACTCGGGATCTCTACCGCAAGACTCGGGAACTATACCGGAAGACTCGGGATCTCTACCGGGAGACTCGGGAACTATACCGGAAGACTCGGGATCTATACCAACAGACTAGGGAATTCTGCCAGCTAGCAATCTCTACCTGACATATGCTTTCATTGTTATGTTCGCAGTTTAGCAAAGCCACGCACGGGATGTAAGATTAGTTAGATAGATATATCAATAGCAGAATAAAAACTGACAGGTAGCAATATCATCCTAAACTCACAGTGCTATTATATCATACGTGATATTATATGTATCAATAACGAAACGAATATGATGATAACGAGATAATTGAGTCTATATATCTTAGTCAATGAAGCACATATAGAAGTGTCAACCAGCTAGTATAGTGTTCAAGACGTCAATACTTAAATGTTGTTGTCAGAATATAACCACATGATATTCTTATTGAATAGACTATACTAAGTACAACGTCATATATACGTTATATGATATATATAGTAAAGAGTAGAATAAGCACCATATAGAAGAGTAAGAGAGATTTGACATTATCTCAAACTACGAACAGCAGTGTCCTGCCAAATAAGGAGGTTCAAAGGTCCAACTGCGCTTGCGCATCGAAAAGCATTGTGGGTAAATATGTCGAAGGCGATGACCCCTGAAATTACACGTCTGGGCATTGTTATTGTAGTGCAAACCAACCGACGGAGTCGGGACATGTATAAAGCTATCGGTTATGACAAGGACTGTTTACAAGCCTTCACCTTGGAAATATTTATTACCCACAGTGCACTTCTTTGCACATGCTCAGTTGGATAATGAACCTCGTTAGTAATGTAATAATATGTGTAATCGGTCGGACTGTACTTCAGGAAGATACGTCGCCATATTGATGATGTCCCACGTTAAAAAAAGCCTTCTTCTTCGATGTTCCATGGCCACCAACGGTGTTAGATACGCTGCTGTGTAGGCGTGTCGACTTAGAGACGATGTTGTAGACGTCTTACATCTGTCTTGAGGTATGAGGTCTTGCCAGGAGCTAAAGGATTTCTTCTTTTACAGAAACATTCCCAGAAGAATATGCACCTCCTCCTGTGTATGGAAAAAAGGGATAACAGTTTTATGTATAATTTCTATAATAATGACCGTTATGTTGATAAATATATGTCCGAAAAAAAGATCGTATGGGAACTACTTTCTCTCAAAGTTATTTTCCATGAGCAAGCAACATTGATATTTCTGGCAGTCAACATGGTATTCAACAAACTTCTATTTACTATTGGCATAATCATAATGTGGTATTGACAAAAGAAACACCGTTCATGAAATGCACGAGCTCAAGCAGGTTTAGAAACAAGCGATACACGTATCTACGCGTTACAAATGTGTACGTGCAAGTGGATGTAAAAATGGGCGATTTTCTTTATTTTCTAAAGATGAATAGATATGGTCTAGAAATGGTCTAGAAATTACCTTTAAAAGGGCGACACTCTTAAGTGTAGTTTTATTGGATACTGCGTGCACCTGTGTCGACGAGAATTAGCACACGTGTGTTGAATGCCACAGATAATGGCTGATTCGGTTATTCTGTAATCGTGATATGATATGAATTATACAATGTGTTATGGTCAGCATGTTTTTATCTTTTAAGACTTCAAAATCGCTGTGTACTCACCGGCCGGCCTTTCATTCCAGCTAGAGCCGGAGAATCTGCAACACAAAGTTAACTTCATTAAAGAAAGCATAACTGCTGTTACAAATGTCAATTATAACGCCACATAAGCAATAGACTTAGTAGTACTTATATTATGCTTCAAGTCTTATTGTGATTCTACTATTCTAACGTAAGCCGATTAGTGGTTTAAACTGCTCATGGGCAGAGATACGTTATTGTGGGTAACATGTCAAAAGTGAAGGCCCTTAGCCTACTTATGGTCTAGACGGGAACAACTACTTAGGGGCCGTCATGATCTCCTTTGACAAAAAGCATTTTCATGCGCATATTTTGTTATGTCTCAGTTGCCGTCAACTTTCACATACTGTACTTTCTCAATTTAAGTACACACCCAATTAAAATTAGCACCCCTGATTTGGGGCAAGTCTTAGGCAAATCTTTGAGACTGTAAGGCAAAATGAAAAAAAAAACCTCAAAGTAGGCACCTGGCAACAACTTTTCAATAGTGAAAAGTGTTTTCAAAGTGCGTACTTTATTCGAGACAATTCGGTTTTACCCACGATGCATCTCGCAGTGCATGCTCAGTTTGACCCGTCAACCGGCTTGTTCAGGGTGACAACGTAGAAACTTTACTTTACACTTTACTCCCAACACTGAATTACACTATAGGGACTTACCCCTCTAAATTTTCGGTCAAACTCCGTCGACCGTGTTCACAGAATGACTCTCTCTATTTCCAGTAGTCAGGAACACGCCACTTTTTTAGGAGGGGGTCATAATCATCAGAAAGTCTATGTCGCCCCCTGTCCGATCGAAAATGTAGAGGGGTAAGTCCCTATAGTTTAATAAAGTGTTGGAAGTAAAGTGTTAGCATTTTCCTATAATGTATTCTACCAACACAGATTAACTTTCATGCTAAGTAAACATGATATAACATTTTAATGTTCAGATATTCCTCACCGAAGAAGGCCTTGAGCCTGATGGCTATCCTCCAGAAGCTTGCCGCTGAAATCGTGTTGTCCTGGTCGGCATAGCGACGGATAATCTTTGCGGTAAGTTGGGCGTCTATAGTTACACCTGCGGGAAGACCAGCCACCAGTCATTTGCATACGCACACATATCAACGTAAATTCTTCTGATGGAAAGTTCATTATCTTTTTGGACCAATAAAAAACTCCATTCTAATTGGATATACAGCCAAGGCGGCCTATAATTCACACTTTTCCGTCACTGTCTGTTTGAATTGGCTATATGATAATACACCGTATCGTCAATGAGTCGCGGCGGCATAGCGCCTGGTCAGTGATATCTCGTTCGCTTCGCTCACTCTATGGTTTATTCTGTGACAAAAAGTTACTGGCCAGGTCACCTTTAACACTTCGAGGCTGATCATCAAATCGTAAATATTGGATAGATTATAATAGTCATAGTCATAGAATATGCAAAGAGTAGAAATCATTGTATGGAATCTTGGTCCATACCACAAACATCTCGCAGCGCCTCTCGCAGCTCGTACGACTCCAGCTTGCCGTTCTTGTTAGCGTCGCTCTTGTTGAATGTAGCCTAAAACGGAGTAACAGTATTCATTATAAATAGGTGAAGCGGATGCGGCGACAATAAAGACATTTTCAAACAGTAGGGAACAGTAGGGAAAGCGGTATCTCACTGGATCTATGTACTCTTTCTTTTGCTTCAATACTCTACATCTCATAAGATAAGGGATAAGAAATAAGTACCAAGTTACGAAGATGGCGTGAATGCCATGTGTGAAACTTGCGGCAAAATAGTCGACGTGAAGTTCTGATCCAACTGAAGTTACATACCATCCAACCACAGATGTCGTTCCAAAGCTCTTTGAACTCGCTGTACTCAATCTTCCCCGAGCCGTCCGCCTAAGCCTGAGTCAAGGATTCAATCTATCATTGTATAAGTCTAGTTTCTTTTTTCCTCTGCATCCATAAGACCATATGTGGTCCCTTTGTGCATTTAGCCCTCGGGCATGAATATGCAATAAAGATTATCATATCATAATATCGTAAATGTCTAAATGCCATTCATAAAAGTTCTCTCAAAAGATAGAGTTTCCACCTTTGATTCCTATCATTGTAGATAGGAATGACTTGAAACCAAGGATCTATAGGTAGAAGAACACATTTATACATTGCTGTATTCTGGTCCATCTGGATCTCTGCTGGTAGAAGAAGCGTTTTTGCCAAATTGCAATATCTAATTGGTAGTCTAATAACTTTGCAAGTGAAACCACCTGATTTCGAAAAAGATTCTAAAGCCATTCGAGCATCAAAAACGGACGCGGTGATCTAAAATCAGTGTAAAGCTACCCATTAGCCTAAGATATGTGGTCACCTCCTTTGCATGTCAATCCGTACTTAAACCATTTCTTCAACAGATCTCCCCAGTGTCACTGACGAAAGGTAGTGGATGCTACCTAACACATCTGATCGTTTCCAAAATCATAGCCAGTTGCTTGAGTGACTGCTATAAATTTGTCGTATCTTACCTTCATCGATGTATAAAACTACCCGCTGTTATCAAAAAGGATACGTCGTACATCATGACCATGTCCCTGCAGACATCAAGCGTAAAGCTGGGGTCTGTGACAACAACAAAAGAAACATTTTTTACAGTGTTTAAGAATTATATAACATCTTAGAAACATATACATGTACTAATTACAGTTGATTACACACGGTATTTCTCGCTGATATTGATGAAAGAAAATGTTGTTGTTGTTTTTTCTAAAACCATTGCAAAGCGGCACTCCAGACACGGCAATACATCGTCCACTCAAATCATCATTCCAAAGAGGTGGTACAAGTACTTACCCTTGAAGTACACATCAATGACGCTCTTCAGTTCATAAGTATCGACTGCCGGCTCCACCTACCAAAAGAGTGTAACTTTGTTTATTTGTATTTGTTTTGTTTAAGCATGTTGGAATTAAGCTCTACTGTACATTAAGTATTTGTAGCATCTTGTAACCTTGGCCTGCATTTTAGAACACTGTCTACATTCATAGTTATTTGAAACAAGGCGAACGTTGTGATATATACGAATAGCATGCGTTTGTAACTTATCATATGTAGGGGTATACTAAGGTCGTGTTCTTCATACGACATGTGTGTAAAGCGGAAGTATACTTTATTTTCCGGAAATGACGTTGCCTTTACCTCCTCGTCTCCGCCCATGCTTGCGATGACCTCAAACGCCTTGCGGACTCTGTCCTCTTTCTCTCCGACCAGAGTTGGAGTAGGCTGTCAAAAAGCAATACAAAAATGTTGAGCATCCAGAAAGTATGCTTAGATTACAACTATGTACACTGAGTAACGAGTGTCTTGCTTTAGTCATGATCAACTCTACTCCCCGTAAAAAATAGGCTGTATTCGCAATGATAAGACGCAGTGTGTAATAACCATGTTAATGAACTTCAATGCAAATACTAGAACCACGAACTACTAAAACATCTAACCACGATTTCACGAAGAAATATACTGTTTTCATTTCAAAGACGGTATCTTAAACTTTTCAGAATGTACCCATTTTTTACTGTACACGTGTCCCATTCAGACATTATATTCCGTACAAGAAAGGCCATAGAGTAGGTTTACAGTGCTCAGTGCTAATGTAAAACAAAAGCCTGGTGTGTTTATGCTAATGTGCGTAATAACGCAGCTGGTGGTACTAAATCTAAAAATCTATTCTGAACATTTGTCACACAGCAATCGTTTGATGATGAATGCTGCATGTACAGGGATGCCTAAAAATTGTACGAATTTTATGAAATTCATACAAATTTGTGACAAACGCACAAATAACTGTGAACTTGCACTATTCGCATGTATTTCATCAATTTCGTACGAATATCTAAAGCCTCCATGATGTACGAGGGGCATTCAATAAGTAATGTCCCTGACCCATTTCCCATAGCAGGAGATTAATGAAACTTGGCACAGTTATTAGTCTTTCTCAAAATAGGAACCACCCAGAGTTATGCATTTCTCCCATTATTTGATGTAGCTCTGGACACCGTTCTTGTAGGACATCCCAGGTTGGTCCTCCGACAGGTGCCTCATCAATGGCAGAAGAGGGACGACCAGGTCTGGGAGCTGTTTCCACAGACTTCCGGCCTTGTTTGAATTCAGGATGCCAGTGTTTTACAAGGTCATATGATGGGGCATCATCACCATAAGTTTTTTTCATTTCATCAAAAGTCCCTTTTGGTGTGCGTCCTTTCAAATACAAAAACCGGATCACTGCGCGACACTCAACTTGCTCCATTTCACACCTGGTCCATTTCGCACCTGACTCAGTTCAAACACCAGTAAATCAGTAACCACAATTAGTTCAGAGCTGTTTTTTGCAACATAACCCATAGAGATATGACTCATTACACATGCAACATTTCATCTAGATCAGACAACTGGCAGTGGGTCAGGGGCATTACTTATTGAATGCCCCTCGTAGCTGAAGCGCATATAAGACACATACAGACATGATAATCTATATTCAATAATTAGTATGCCTGATTAGAATCAACCTTCATGATGTTCATGAGTAAAGTAGGTACACATAGATAGACAGCACCGACAGGATAAGACTATTGGCACTACCCAAGCGCGGGATGACTAAGGTCAAAGGTCAATGGCTTTCATACCTTCAATCATTTTTCTTTAATTTTGGTGTTGGCAGGAATACAGAGTTAAATCAAGGACGTTATATTACACTCTGATATAACGTCCTTGGTTAGATTATGCGCAGTGAAAATATATAGAATAATTTTCTTGACGATTGGTCTGTCCATTGACAAACCTATGACTGCATTCGAAACTTCTGACCTTTGACCTGAATGACAGTAACAACACGGACGAATGGAAACATCGATCAAAGCGGCTTGTTGATGACATTTTAGCCACAAGGCACAGTTTGTGGACCACTTTTGTACCTTTTCTTCCTCCCCTTCTTTTTCTTTTCCCTCCTCTCCCTCAGCCTCCTCCGGCTTTGGTCAAGCATCAGGGAAGAAAAAGGTAAAGGCTATGATGTGGGCTATCCCATGATTCCTTTGCGCGCTTTCCCATGATTCCTTTGGATAGAGGACTGGGTTGTCATCTGAAGTACACCCCCCTCGAAGGTAACGTCTTCCTTCAAAGCTCTACATATCCGTTACAAGAGTACGTGTATTTGAAAAAAAATATTTTTAAAGCCCAAAGCTATCAAGTAGGCACCGTCCTTGGGGCATCGCCAAAAAACCTCCAACACAACGTTTATACACCTTTCTCACGCGGCGGCCATGATAGATCGAAGAAGAGGTCAATGAGGCAAACAGACAAAACTTATTTCTAAAATCAGGTCCCATTTAGTTTTCCCCCAAACCACACAAATTTTCATGATATAAGATAGAATAATAAATATTACAAGAAGTCTTATGCACCGAAAGATGTAGCAATTTAGAGTAGTGTAGACTGACCCCATAGTCTTAAGAGATGCAAAATAAAAACATAATAATGCAAATTTTTAACGAATTTGCAGCCATTCACTTATTGGTCGATTTCCTAATTGGCAGGCTACCATTGGTCGAACTGCTAATTATGATGGACAGCCTTTTGTTTGCCACATTGAACTCGTTTTAGATCTATCATGGCCGCCGCGTGAGAAAGGTGTATACACCTCTTCCCCGCGCCAAATCTCGGAAAACACCCCTGTGGCCCAAGACACTTTGGGGACGAGTTCCCAGGGTTCTGGTAGAGTGACGATTCCTTTTGTGTTTCCGACAACTACCAACGATCGCCCTGTCTCGGTCTGGTCAGTTCCGAGGTATTTTACTGTCTGCCTGGACACCCGTCTTCCCTGGAAATGGCACACAGTGAAACAAGGGCCAACCATGTAACTCGAAGTTTCGTACTTTTAATTTCTGGAGGTGTTGGGGGTAAGGGGTGAGAGTCAGAGATTAAAGCTACGGTTCCAATTCCACCGGTGCCCGTAGGGGATGTAGCCCAGGCAGGGCTTCGTCACCACAAATTTGTCCCGGTGGAATGCCGGCTTCTGTGGGGGTACCTCTCGTAATTTTCACGGCGTCTCTTTGCTGCCAGATCCCGGGTTGATTTTAATTCTAAGTTGTTGTTGTTTTTAAATCAGGGGTCCCGGCCGTGCTCCAAAATAGCCTGGGAGCCAAGCCAGAAAGTGCCGAAAAATAGCCACCAGGGGCCCCTTTTTTTTCAAATGGGACCGCAGCATAGATCTAAGACGGTTGGGAAAAAGAAGAAAGATGTAACCAGCAGAGGGCTAGTCGGGAGGGATGGTTGCGAAATTAAGAGTAGGATAAATTATGGGTATGTTACGTCATTGAGTTAACTCAGTAGTTGATTACATATAGCTGGAATATTGGAATGCTTCGTAACAAGAAAACTTTTCTTTGTCGTGTAGAATAAAGAAATTCAAGCAAGAACGACAACCCAATCCTCTTTCAAAGGAATCCGCTTTTTCATGTTTATCCCGAGGTATTCGTAACGTTGTGAAGTAGCGCTATACTATCGGACAATACTACTAGTGGGTACGCTTGCGCACGCATTGGATTGCTAGGTGTAACGGTCTAAGAACGTTGGTTAGTGGTGCGCGATAAAATGTGCAGGCTAAAGTGTTCGTGGCTATTACTACAAGCTTATCAGCGACACGTGTTCAAGTACTCCTTGATATTGTTTCAGTGAAACGCTCGCCTAACTCTCATTTCCGCATTGACATTTGGTTCAAACTACGCATGCGCAGCGAAATGTATTGTGGGTACGTGTCAAAGGTTAAGGCCCCTGAGACATAAACAAAACACGTTTGGACAGTACTTAATCTGATCTGGACGAGAACTGTAACTGTTTACAAGTTCGAAACTTTCACCTTTAACATGTTACCCACAATACACATCGCTGCGCATGTACATTTGAAACCAGATGAGCCCCCTCATAAACCTACAGGTACAATTGTTACTGACAGATTTCTGGAGAATCTTAGGAATTGAATATCATCGGATTCCCGTACCTTTTTGACTTCTACTGTTTGTTCCCTCCTAATGACTTGTTCAGGTTCCGCATCCCTGAAGAAAAAGGGGAAAACGACATTTAGTATGTATCATATCAAAGAGGAATGTGCATACGATGCATTTCATTCTTTTAAGAATGAACCAAAGACCGCAAAGCCCATAGAATAGATGAACATTCCTTCTCATAAATTACTTGTTCTTCCACTGTCTTGCGAATCAGATTAGATATATCTATTTAGAAACTGCGTGTTTACGATCAAAGTTATGTAATATAAAGGAGGGTCATTTTTGGTCCTTGTAAAAATAAACACGGGACTAGCTGACTAGAGAAACGCGCCAAAATCTTACCAACGTCACAGACCCTGTTTGTAACCAGGGTCCAGGGAGAAAACGCGAATACACAAACAAATAAAAATAAACGGAAACTTTCGGTAAACAACAACATGCACAAGCATGTGAACTGTTGCGTGTTAATTTCTACAATAAGCAGTGGCAACGTCATTATAATTAGTATGTCAAGCATCCGTCACAAGTATGGTTATCACAGTTTTGAGTGCGCATGTGTGAGTGGTGCATTGTGGTCTAGGAATAACTTGTTTGTTTTTCTTTTCTTTTTTTGCAACACGACAGAAAATTTGAACAACTGTCAGGGGTAAAAAAATCCCTGAAAATTGTCGTAGACTACTGCAAGGTAGTAGAAAGTTATGAAAGCCTCTACGCAAGTTAGATATCATTTAACATGCCAAGGAATCTTCAACTTTGACCTAGACCACAATGCATCTCGCGCGTATCGTACAAATCAGACAGTTGGGTTCCTTTTTGCAGATGTCACTCACGTGTGGTGCTTCTCCTCAAGGATTCGATCTACGAAGAAGTCGTCCTGGTCTCTTTAATGGAACATGACATGGCGTGGAACAGACGGTGAACGAGTGAGCAACGTAAAGTCAAGCAAGCGAAGAGTAGTCATTGAGCTTAGTGTAAACATAGACAGGTCCGCTAGGTGGAGCTCGCCAGCGTGAACAGTGTGACTAAACAGACGAAACGTTTGCAATAGAGAAATGGGAAACAGAAAAAGAAGTAACGTTACAGAACATGATGTGGTGAAATGCATAACAATGTCAAAACTATAGTGAAGAGAGTTCTCACCCAATCGTCGGATTAAGTTAGCCTGAAAGTTTGGCTTTTGATATACATTTTATTTCCTAAATCAACCATTCTTTCTAATGCCTACCGGCGATAACGCAGCCGTTAACCGTAAATTTAGGGGTAAAAAAACGTTTATCCTGATTGGCCAACATGATGGCTCTCCTTGGTGCTGATTTGTCGGCACCGTCACTGTCCTTGGTGCTGATTGGCTACTAGCTGCACTGTGCTTTGATGGATATCTTCGAAAGCCCAAAGAGACACTACGCGAACGCTTGTCCATACCATATCGCTTCTAAAACAAAAGGTCATAAGGCTGGTTTGTAGAAAGCTTGGAGATTGTTTGGTAAAGGCTTGACAACGACTCGGAAGGCATAGAAATGATTTGAAGAAGGGTTGGAAATGGGACGGAAAAGCTGTTGTGTATTGTCACTTTGGGCTTTCGTACATTTTTTACTTCAGCACTTAAACGTTGTCTAAGACACAACGCAAATACGTACTCTGTCGTGCTTGGCTTCTCTGTGTAGATCCTCAACAAGAAATCGGCTTCCTCGTTCGGTTTGAAGGTGGAGGGCATGACGATGTAGTTTCCGGGAGGGAGTTTGACACGTTTGGTCACCTCTCGCAGGTTGATGTAGGACCCACTGGTGGCAGCTGGGCGGCGTGTGCACACGTCTCTCTTCTTCAGCTTCTTCTGGTTCGGGGCCTAAAGCAAACAGTTCACGGTTGTCAATGATTTGATGACGATAACAATGGCTTGCTCTCTAAAATATGGCTGCGCCTGACTAGAAATCGTAAGGTGGCGCAAGTTGAAGTATACGTCTGGCCACACTGACTATATTATATGGATGACATCACGCAGCCATAAATGTCCTTCCGGGATGTAAATCGTAGAAAGAAACTACAAAATGAGCAAACTCATCCCCCCCCCCCAACAAAACGGTGGAAAACGTATACAAATCTATTTTTGGTCAACCGTCACCTAACATTACTTGAATTCGAAGTTAAATCCATAAAAATCTAATACTGGCAAAACAACCCGACTTCTATAAAAGTGTCCCTATAGAGCATATCAGAAGATTCCATACGGCACAACATGTCGAAAGTACCACCTAAACAGATATTCGTGACCTTTGACCTACCGTTTCATAGATGTAGAAGCCTACTGCCAGGTTAGCCTTCCCGAGATGCTTCTGTTTACGGCGGTCCTTTTGAATGAGGCTGAAGACAACGGTACACGTGTCGTCATCATCTTCGTCATCCGGGTCCTCCACCTGCACGATGTACTGGGGATTGCTACAGAACGTACTGGCTGAAATAGCAAATTATGAATTATATCACAATTTTTGTTCCTTTCTTCAAACCACATACAATACTTAAGTGAGCCAATATTTCGGTGACCACCTGCCTCATAAACTTAGTCACGTTTGGGACCGCATTGTTAAAAAGTTACTTACGGCGGTGCATTTGTCAGTCTTTACTATTGTTTCTTGACAAAATCTACGATGTAAATACGACAATGCATTAACTTGCATTGATAAATTTAGTAAGATAACAAGAAAAGATACAATTCTTTATCAATGCTTGCGTAGGTGTAATAAAGCTTCTATTCGTCCGATGTGTTTTTCCAATCAAAGGGGCAATTTTGCAATTACTATAGGCTTAGGGCGAAGTATACAGTTCTGTTTCATAATCTATGAGCAGGTATGCTGGGACAAAACATCGGTTTCCCGTCATTCAAATAGTTCTGTCTATGGGTAACGTAACGTTTAGCAATGATGATCCTGATTGGTAGACATGATAGCTCTCCTTGGTGCTGATTTGTCGGTCCCCGTCACTCTTCTTGGTGCTGATTGGTCATAATGACTTGTCTACAAATATCGGCTGACATGGTTGCGTGTCAAAAAACGCAACAACCAAAACAAGAAATCTTTTAAGAAAAGCTGTGCATTGCCGCGTATTTTATGACTGAACTGCTGAGAGCGACACCTAGCTTCTTCAGTAGGAAATGCAGCAAAAGGGGATATTGGAAATTTACCTCATTATCATAATATATGTCACATGAATTATTGGCACATTAAACAGGTTTTGTAAAACTTTTTGACCCACAATGAATATGCATTATTTTTCATTACAAAATAAGTTCCTTCTGATGCAATTTGTGATATATCTTTATATAAACATGGTGAATTAATCTTTAACCTGTGTGGTTTTAAACTTCTCTACACCTGTTAAACGCCATCTGAGAATCAGTTCAGTTCATCTGAGCATATGTAAGGTTTATACGTGAAGAATTGTGCTATGGGTACCTGTTACCGTTCATTTGATTATTTCTTCTTCTAATGCAATAATTAAGTTTCATCATTCATTTCTGTTTATTTAGGAATCGTCATGATAGTCAATGAAACTGATTCCAAATGGTATTATACATCGGTAAACACGCACATAAATAGGTACCGCTTGAAAATAGGTACCGCACGGCAATTGGTACCGCACGGCAATAGGTACCACACGGCAATAGGTGCCGCTATTCCAGCCCCTTTATCCAGACACATACTTCTGTAGTTGGCGCACCCTCCAGCAGTCATGCCCCGCTGCCACTTCCCGTGGCGCTCCGTGGAGTTCCACTTCTTACAGCCGACCAGCTCCGGCTCCACCTCCCCTACAGACGGCTCCAGGTGACAGATCTCAAGCGTCTTCCAGATGTCCAAGAAATCTTGGAAGGACATCCTAGGGAGAGAGAAAGAGAGAGAGGGGGGAGAGAGAGAGAGAGAGAGAGAGAGAGAGAGAGAGAGAGAGAGAGAGAGAGAGAGAGAGAGAGAGACATCATCAGTGTTTAAACATCAGATGCTCAAACTTTGAGCGGAGTTGCAGGTCGATAGGTTCTGAACAGAGATTGGAGCTGATGCCCACTTGGGGACACCTTTGACCCGTTGCTGACGTCACACTTTCGTTCAGGTCACGTGAATTAGGTTTTTGGTCATTTCAAATTTAGAGGGGTCAAAGGACTGACCGAAAGCTTGTTGGTAAGTGTTATACATTGTGTACGGAATATAACGTGTAAAAACTTTTATTATGTCGATTAAGGCCACATATGAACCTTCACATGAAAGTGACATTGGTGTTTAAATCATTGTTTTGCATACCAGAATTCACCGTCGTCCCTTTTGACCACGCCCAGTTCTTCCTTTCTCTCCTCGGTTACGCCTTCCCATTGGGGTGATCTAGAGCAGTGATAAGAAACAAAGTGACGCTTTCTTGTAGTTATGTTTTAGAAACAGTATTAGCTTATACTAAGATCAATTGTTCTAATGCATATTGCAAGTCTTTCATAACCCAGGATGGTTGCGCGCAGGGATTATCTCTCTGTGTAACATTATATGTTGCGGGTTAATCAGTAACATAGCAATGTTTCTGTCATAGTATGCAACGTTATTTCACCTTTATCCGTGGGGTGAGCTATATCCGTTGCTTTTAGAATTGGGGTATTCAGGGATATCACTTCGATTGACGTTGTTGTCAAACTTCACTATTGTAAGAACTTTGAAACCACCGTCCATCGACTTGTTATCCCAAAATACCCAGTTTTTTTTTAAAACAACGGATAAAAATTACCTCGCAGATAAAGGCGAATTAGCTTTCTTTTTTTTTCAAGTAAAATATCGATTACACTGTTTTCGTCAAGTGATATTCTAAGAAATAATCCGTAGATAATCGTGCAAGGAGTATGTCAAAGCATGCCGTCCATATTAAGTCTTCTTGGTTACTTACTCGTCACTCCATGGCCCCTTCCATTCAATCTTGCCCCAGGGGTTCCGCACCCGGACGATTTGTTCTTCGTTAACCTTGAAAATGAAGGTTAGGAAGACCTCAATATACACAATAAACATAGTACAATGTGATATAAGAAATAACATAGCAGTTTATAGAGTACATCAATGTAAAGAAGTCTACTACTACAAAATAAACGAGTGAACTCCTACTTCCAATTCTCCAAGTACCCCATTACACCATTTCGGCCTTACGTGCTTCCACGATGTCAACATTCACACCAAGCAAGCACACCAGCTGAAACGAGCCAACCCCTACTTCCAATTCTCCAAGTATCCCATTATATATTAAACCATTTCCTCCTTACACGCAGACACTATGCATTGTTTCACATAATTGCGGACTCACACCAAGGCAAACAAACAAACACACCAGCTGATTACAATACCTTCGTTTTTACGGAGGTAGTAATTACTACTACTACTACTGCTATGGCTACTGATGTGCATGTACGGTTTAATACCAGACTTACCGTGGCAAACCCAGTAACACTGTAGGCGTGTTGCTGCACAAGGCCGTTAGATTGCACAGCCTCTAGTCCTGCAGTACCGCCCTGAAACGAAAGGAGGAGTTACATAAAGGCGTCTTTTAAAAAAGGAGTTTTTGCTCCAGGTTTGACGTCTATGTATACGTTTAGAATCCAAGTCTGGTATGCCTTCGGTTGGTTTTGCTCTAAAAGATTGCTTAAAAGAGACCTATAGATAAACAGCGCTGAATGTGGTGTTTTCAGAGCGGTTACACTGATTGACATACGAGTGTTTAGTGTGCGTTAGTGGCTTTCTGCGGGGGCCTGGAGGCAACAAGTAAGAATGATGATTCTTTTTCGTGTTTATTATTTCTTTTGTAACAATACGACAGTTTCGACAAAAGTGCATGCGGTGTCTCATTCCGAAAGCTTCAAACTGTTGTTAAGATTTTTGCAGAACCCCTCCCGACCAGTGGAACGTTCCACCGTGAACGTCACCAGGTGTCAACAAGTTTGGTTTCGCTGCGTCATACTTCCGGGTGAGAAAATGGCGTCGAACGCAATCAGCGACATTACCGACGAATTTCTCGTCTGCCAGGTGTGTCTTGAGGACTTCAAGCAGCCTAAGATGCTATCGTGTCTTCACACCTTCTGCCAGCCGTGTTTGGAGAAGCTCCTGGCCACAGAGCCGGTAGGGAAACTGGACTGTCCAACATGCCGACAGGACGTGTCCCTCCCTGAAAATGGCGTCCAGGGGTTGAAGTCCAACTTCCTCGTTGGCAAGTTGTACGACATTCTGCAGCAACAGCCACAAGGAGAAACTTCCGAGGCGCGGGAGGATGGAGTCCCCTGTACGGTCTGTGAGGCCGGGAACTCGGCTCAGTTCTACTGTGTGGAGTGTACCGACTACCTGTGTCAGACGTGCAACAAAGTGCACAGTGGGCTCAAAATGAGCAGGGCCCACAAAGTGGTCACAGTTCAAGACCTGCAATCCGGCAAGGCTGCCGCCGAGCTCCGGTCAAGAGAGACCTCCAGGTGTGAGGATCACCAGGAACTGAACAAGTTCTACTGTGACACCTGCCATCGGGTCATCTGTCTGCACTGTGTGGTAACGGCGCACAAAGATCACCAGTATGTGGAGATAGAGAAGGCGGCAGAGAGGGAGGGAGCAAAGATCAAGGCAAAACAGGCCACAGTCAAGAACACAGCAGACTTGCATGAGAAGTGGATACAACAGTTGCAGTCAGTAAAGGACGAGTGGTCTGCACAGGTACAGCGGACAGAAGAACAGATCAGAAAACAAGTCAACTCGATCATCGAGGCCGCGAAGAAGGTGGGGAACGACAGAATCGCTCAGCTTCGCGCCATGAAAGCTGCTCGGGAGAAACAGATGGAAGCCGCCATGGAGGCAGCTGAGATGGACCTGGCCTCAGCCAGGAGCTGTGTCCAGTTCACGGACAACGTGTTGGAGTACGGGAGCCCGGCGGAGGTCATGTCGGTGGCCGGAGAACTGACCGGACGGTTGGACCAAATCGCGGACGAGAAGAAAGCCGACAAGGCTGACATGACCAAAGACTTGGTGAACTTGACAGTCGAACCTTCCACTTACAACATGGAGCAGGAAGTGTCCAAACTAGTCGGTTTGATCACGAAAACAGCAATCCCGATGTTATCTTCACTTCCAACGTTGACTACGCAGCTGCGACCACATATGGTGATCGGTAAGGACGGCGGAGGTCTAAAACGCATTAAAGTTGTAGGGGAGGACAAAGATGGACAATTTCAAAGCCTGACATCGCTTGCTGTCACCGCAGAGGGGGACATTGTAGCAACTGATTACGACAACTCACGTTTGCAATTTTTGGGCAAAGATGGGTCTTTCAAGAAGAAAGTCGATCTCAAATTTGAGCCATGGTCTTTGGCGGCACTGACAAACGGTGATCTGTTGGTGACAGGAGACGGACACAGGATTCACGTACTGGACAAACAGGGGAGGGAGTCACGTGTCATCCAGGTGACAGGGGCTGCAGAGACAAGAAAAACTACTAAGGGAGTCGCGGTTGACAGTTTGGGACGCATCATCGTCACAATCGGGCACCAAGTTTTCAAAGTCAGCCCCAGCGGTGACGTCATGATGAGGATCGGGGGCAAAGATGAAGGTCAGCAGTATTTTGGCTCCATCCTCCGTGTGGCGGTCAACAGCAGGAACCAGATCCTTGTCAGTGATTGGTGGAACAACAAAATGATGATGTTTGACCCCTCCGGTCGCCATCTGTTCACGTGCGGGTCACGTGGCTCGGGACCTGGACAGCTGTACCGTCCCCACTGTGTCATAACGGACAGCGAGGACAACATTATTGTGTCTGACTGTAACAACCGTCGTGTTTCCCTGTTCAGTCGGGACGGCACGTTTATCAGGCACGTGCTGACAAAGACTGAACACGGTCTGTACTGTCCAATGGGGCTGGCATTGACTCACGACGGACATTTGATTGTTTCTGAGCACAATACCATCAATTTTTTCTTGTAAAACCCAACTTGAAAACATCCACAAGTACTTAATCCATACTTCCAATCTATGTAAGATTTTAATGTCTTCAAAATGTATTTTTAATGTCATATGCACCTGCGTCAGTAAGACGTCATTTCATTTGATTTTTCAATTTAACTTAACTCTCTTGTAAAGCCTATTCTTAAGTTAGGGATATAATTCCAATACCATCTTGGCCCCCTTTCATATTAGTATGAAACATAATGGTAAACAATGACATGGCTATTCTGTTTATTGTGTAGATAGAGCAAATAGGATGTTTCATTATGAATTGACAATTGATGTTAACACGAATAAAATAAACAGCATACTATCTGTAAATGAATCAATAATTAATACATATATCATGTGGTATATCTGACAATGTCAAGTAAATATTTAAAATGTAAGATAAGGAACATTTGCTGTTTCTCTCAGGCCTGCCTCGCTATGCTCATTAAATTTCCTTCCAGCAGTGATACACATTTGTAGTTTTTTTCTCATACATTCCTGTATTCAACCACACTGCAAGTCGAATAAGATTGATATAGTCTACTAAAAAGATAGTTAAAAAATTGACAGGGACGTACTCCACGTTTGTTTTCCATTCACGCGTCTAGAATCCAAGTCTGACATGCCATGTCATCAGGGCTAGTCCTTTGTAATAGCCACGAGCTAACTGACAGCCCAAACTGCGTGTTGAACACAAAATATAAGTTTTATAACAAGTCACAGCAGATCAACTGACAGGTGAAGAGTAGAACAGGGGAAAGACGACTGCATTTTAAAAGCTTTGGCTAAACGTACACATGATATAAATCAGTGATTTGTAAAATGCTTTTGCTCTAATATTACTTAAAGAGACCTGTGGATAGACGACAATGAATGTGGTGTTTTTAGGGCGGTTCCACTGGTTGACATACCAGAGTTTGGTGTGCATTAGTGGCTTTCTGTGGGGGGCCTGATGTCAACAAGTAAGTGTGATGATTCTTTTTCGTGTCTATTCTTTCTTTTGTAAGAATACGACAGTTTAGACGAAAATGTGGTGTGTCCGTCCAAAAACTTTTAAATGTTGTTACGTTTTTGCAGAACCCCTCCCGACCAGTGGAACGTTCCACCGTGACCGTCAACAGGTGCAACAAGCTTGGTTTCGCTGTGTCATACTTCCGGGTGAACAAAAATGGCGTCGAACGCAATCAGCGACATTACCGACGAATTTCTCGTCTGCCAGGTGTGTTTGGAGGACTTCAAGCAGCCTAAGATGCTGCCGTGTCTTCACACCTTCTGTCAGCCGTGTTTGGAGAAGCTCCTGGCCACAGAGCTGGTAGGGAAACTGGACTGTCCAACTTGCCGACAGGACGTGTCCCTTCCACAGAATGGCGTCCAGGGGTTGAAGTCCAACTTCCTCGTTGGCAAACTGCGCGACATTCTACAACAACAGCCGCAACAACAGCCAAAAGGGGAAACTTCCGAGGCACGGGAAGACGGAGTCCCATGTACGGTCTGTGAGGCCGGGAACTCGGCTGAGTTCTACTGTGTGGAGTGTACCGACTACCTGTGTCAGACGTGCAACAAAGTGCACAGTGGGCTCAAAATGAGCAGGGCCCACAAAGTGGTCACAGTTCAAGACCTGCAATCCGGCCAGGCTGCCACCGAGCTCCGGGCAAGGGAGACCTCCAAGTGTGAGGATCACCATGAACTGAACAAGTTCTACTGTGACACCTGTCACCGGGTCATCTGTCTGCACTGTGTGGTCACGGCGCACAAAGATCACCAGTATGTGGAGATAGAGAAGGCGGCAGAGAGGGAGGGGGCAAAGATCAAGGTAAAATTGGAGACAGTGAAAAACACAGCAGGCCTCCATCAAGACTGGATACGAGACTTGCAGTCAGTGAAGGACGAGTGGTCCTCACAGGTACAGCGGACAGAAGAACAGATCAGAAAACAAGTCAACTCGGTCATCGAGGCCGCAAAGAAGGTGGGAAACGACAGAATCGCTCAGCTTCGCGCCATGAACTCTGCTCGGGAGAAACAGATGGAAGCCGCCATGGAGGCAGCTGAGATGGACCTGGCCTCAGTCAGGAGCTGTGTCCAGTTCACGGACAACGTGTTGGAGTACGGGAGCCCGGCGGAGGTCATGTCGGTGGCCGGAGAACTGACCGGGCGGTTGGACCAAACCGCGAGCGAGAAGAAAGCCGACAAGGCTGACATGACCAAAGACTTAGTGAACTTGGCAGTCGAACCTTCGACTTATAACGTGGAGCAGGAAGTGTCCAAACTTGTCGGTGAAATCACGAAAACATTAATCCCGATGTTAACTTCACCACCAACGTTAACTACGCAGGTGCAACCAAACATGGTGATCGGTAAGGACGGCGGAGGTCTAAAACGCATTAAAGTTGTAGGGAAGAACAGACTTGGACAGTTTCAATCTCTGACGTCGCTTGCTGTCACAGCAGAGGGAGACATTGTAGCAACTGATCGTGGCAACTCACGTCTGCAATTTTTGGGCAAAGACGGGTCTTTGAAGAAGAAAGTCGACCTCAGATTTGAGCCATGGTGTGTGGCGGCACTGACAAACGATGAGCTGTTGGTGACAGGAGACGGACACAGGATTCACGTACTGGACAAACAGGGGAGGGAGTCACGTGTCATCCAGGTGACAGGGGCTGCAATGACAGGAAGGATTACACTTGGTATCGCTGTTGACGGTTTGGGACACATCATCGTCACTATCGGGCACCAAGTTTTCAAACTCAGCCCCAGCGGCGACGTCAGGATGAGGATCGGGGGGAGAGATCAAGGTCAGCAGTATTTAGGCTCCTTCCTCCATGTGGCCGTCAACAGCAGGAACCAGATCATTGTCAGTGATTGGTTAAACAACAAAATGATGATGTTTGACCCCTCCGGTCGCCATCTCTTCACGTGCGGGTCACGTGGCTCGGGCCCTGGTCAGCTGTGCAGTCCCCGCTGTGTGATAACAGACAGCGAGGACAACATTATTGTGTCTGACTTTAGCAACCATCGTGTTTCCCTGTTCTGTCGGGACGGCACGTTTATCAGGCACGTGCTGACACAGTCTGAACACAGTCTGTGCGGTACAGTGGGGCTGGCATTGACGTGCGACGGACATTTGATTGTTTCTGAGAGCAAAGCCATCAATTTTTTCTTGTAAAACGCAACTTGAAGACATCCACAAATACTTAATCCATACTTCCAATCTACGTAAGATTTTAATGTCTCCAATATGTATTTCATTAATATCATATTCATCCGTGTCAGTAAGACGTCATTTAATTTGATTTTTCAATTTAACTTAACTCTTGTAAAGCATATTCTTAATTAAGTTAGGGATATAATTCCAATACCATCTTGGTCCCCTTTCATATCAGTATGAAACATAATGGTTAACAATGATATTCTGTTCATTGTGTCGATAAAGTGAATAGGATGTTTCATGATGAACTGACAATTCATCTTAGTTCGATCGAATACGAATAAAATCAACAACATACTATCTGCAAATGAATCAATAATAATACATATATCACGTGCTATATCCGGCAAGGTTAAGTAAATATTTAAAATGTAAGATATCGAACATTTGCTGTTTCTCTCAGGCCTGCCTCGTCATGCTCATTAAATTTTCTTCCAGCAGTGACATACATTTGTAGTCATTTTGTCATACATTCCTGTATTCAACGAGACTGCACATCGAATAACATTAATAAAGTCTACTAAAAAGGTAGGATGTGGAACAGTTCATTAACCACTGCCTTCTAAGAAGACGTCAAATCCAATAATAAGATGCAACTTCAGCTGAATAGACATAAGTGATATGTACAACTTTGTATTTTGTTTCCCTCGAGAATGTTTCTGCCATTAGCCTTCGGGCATGATTTTGCAAATAAACTTGCGTTGATACAAAAAAGGTAGATAAAATGTGAAAAATAAATTCCCAAACGTTCCAAACAAATGTCACACTTTCATGATGCCACATCCACGATTTCTTAAAAGAACTTAACCCTTAAGCTGTGGCTCCCGATTCCAGAGACACAAGGAGCGTGAGGTGTCTTGAGATGTCGGTGGGATAAAGCAAACAGCAATACATGAGCGTACCATATCATGTACAGGACAATAGATACATTGAAAAAAACAGCTATGATAGATTATTCTCATTTATTATGCAAAAATACTCCTATTTCGCATAAATGATATTTTATTTTGTACAACATTGTCTAAGGTACCTACATACCAAAAATCTTAAAAATTTGTTGTTCCCTTCTTGAGTTATCCCTAACTTAAGAAGTTTTTAACAAATATGCCCTACTATCCCAAAACTAGTCGCTAGGGGGGGGGGGGGCAAAATTATGTCACTTATTCCTGAGCACAAGAGCTACCTAATACTCAAAATTTGAGACCGTAGCTTGTTTAGCACGAGATGGAAAACCCGGAAGTTGTGCTGCAGTACCACGGGAAGCCGCTAGGGGGCCCCAAATCTAATCATGTCTAGCTTTCATCACACCCCACCAACACACCTTTTGCTTTAATGCAATTATGCTCTGGAACTCATTGCCATCTGACATTAAGTCACTGTGTACATTGTCCAGCTTTAAACAAGCCATCTCAAACATTGTCACCTAGACCTCTGACCTCTAAACACTATGCTCTATTGTAAATACAGTACTGTGATTGTTGTGGTTTTTTTGCGTTTCGTCGCCCTCGGCGACGAAACGCAATGTAATGGGTTTTACCTTCAGTGCTTCAAGGAATGGATGCTTGGTTTCGTTGAACCAAGGAGGTTATATCATTGCATGCGACCGCATGCAACTGTTCGGAAATACCATTGCATTGTGGTTTCGGACTTCAATATCCTGGAAAATGGCCATATAACATCTATTCCACAAGATTGCACAAGAAAAAAAAAAGATTTTATCAAGAAAGCGACCGAAAATCGACATAAATAATACTATGTAGTGAGGTTAAAGCATTATGTACACTCCTATATAATACACGTAACAACTTAGCTCAATCGGTAAAGCCACAGGTCTTCGGATCGGAAAGGTCCTGGTTCGAAACCGAAAGTGGATTTTTTTTCTTTTTAAATATTGAAGCTAATATACAAATATTCTATTTGTTTATTGATATCATATTTTTATATATCATTTTTTATTATTTAAGAAAAAATGATTTTATCAAGAAAGCGACCGAAAATCGACATAAATAATACTATGTAGTGAGGTTAAAGCATTATGTACACTCCCATATAATATATGTAACAACTTAGCTCAATCGGTAAAGTCACAGGTCTTCGGATTCGAAAGTCCCTGGTTCGAAACCGAGAGTGGATTTTTTTTCTTTTTAAATATTGAAGATAATATATAAATATTCTATTTATTTATTGATATTATATTTTTATATATCATTTTTTTATTATTTTAGTATTCATTTCATATATGCAAGGCCTTTGTCTTATGAACATAGATTCCAAACCCGGAATTCGAATTTTTCTGTTCATGGTAATGGAAAATACCGTGCAGCGGCTCCTATGCGCGGTAAGATGATTCTCGCAAAACACTCGCCACTAAACTACTATTCATGATGTAAACAGAGGCTCTTGATGTTGTTTGCATGAAACTCCATCAAAAACAGCGATCCTTTCTTACAGTAGCAAATGCTCCATTGTTCAGTATCGACTTCATTCAGAAGTTTTCAGACAACACGGACGTGGAAAGTCACACCGCTCGACACAAAAGTATGGAAATTTTCATGAATATTAGCAAAATTATCCAGGAAAACAAGGAAGAAATGTTGTAAATGCGGGAACCAGTATGATAGAGATGAGGTAGCTGTTAATTGGTTTGGATATTTGTTTGACATTTGGTAGTCAATTTAGATAGAATCTTGTCACAGTGCTGATGGTGCTTTTTCAAGTGTACATAAGTACCTGAGTACTAGTATATTAATAGATTATATAATGAACTTATTGTACATTTTAAAATAAAGTTGTAAGCCAAGACCAGCTATTAAACAGTACTCCTTTCCAAAATAACAATTTTTCTTATAGACGCAACAGCCCTTGAGTGACTTTTTCTAGCAGATTTTACTTCAAGAAAAAGACAGTTCACACTCATAAACGTAGACGAAACGCCAGCTTTTTTTAAAAGCACTTGTTTAATGTATGACGTATAGTCAAGTGGAATGTTTGAACCTTGGAAGATTAGCCCGTAAGGGCTAAAGGTTTCTTAATAAACAACAACAAATAAACAACACCAAGTATGAAACTAATCCATTCAGTCGTTCTTGAGTTTTCTTGTTGACAGACAGAAAGGCAGACAGGCACATAATCGCTAGTGAAAATATAACCTCCATGACATTTCATGGAGGTAATAATGAATGCGGTGTTTTCAGAGCGGTTACACTGATTGACACACCAGTGTTTGGTGTGCGCCAGTGGCTTCTGTGGGAGGCCTGGAAGCAACAAGTAAAAATGATGATTCTTTTTCGTGTCAGACTATTCTTGCTTTTGTAAGAATACGACAGTTTCGACGATAGTACGATGTGTCCTTCCAAAAACTTAAAACGAATGACACTTACTGCTCTTAATTTTTTGCAGAACCCCTCCCGCCCAGTGGAACGTTCCACCGTGAACGTCACCAGGTGTCAACAAGTTTGGTTTCGCTGCGTCATACTTCCGGGTGAGAAAATGGCGTCGAACGCAATAAGCGACATTACCGACGAATTTCTCGTCTGCCAGGTGTGTCTTGAGGACTTCAGGCAGCCTAAGGTGCTGCCGTGTCTTCACACCTTCTGCAAGCCGTGTTTGGATAGGCTCCTGGCCACAGAGCCGGTAGGGAAACTGGATTGTCCAACATGCAGACAGGACGTGCCACTCCCTGAAAATGGCGTCCAGGGGCTGAAGTCCAACTTCCTCGTTGGAAAGCTGCGCGACATTCTGCAACAACAGCCCAAAGGGGAAACTTCCGAGGCGCGGGAGGATGGAGTCCCCTGTACGGTCTGTGAGGCCGGGAACTCGGCTCAGTTCTACTGTGTGGAGTGTCCCGACTACCTGTGTCAGACGTGTAAAGACATGCACCGTCGGTTCAAAGTAAGCAAGGACCACAAAACTGTAACAATACAAGACCTGCAATCCGGCCAGGCTGCCGCCGAGCTCCGGGGAAGAGAGACCTCCAAGTGTGAGGATCACCAGGAACTGAACAAGTTCTACTGTGACACCTGTCACCGGGTCATCTGTCTGCACTGTGTGGTAACGGCGCACAAAGATCACCAGTATGTGGAGATAGAGAAGGCAGCCGAGAGGGAGGGAGCAAAGATCAAGGAAAAACAGGCCACAGTCAAGAACACAGCAGACTTGCATGAGAAATGGATACAAGACTTGCAGTCAGTAAAGGACGAGTGGTCCTCACAGGTACAGCGGTCAGAGGAACAGATCAGAAAACAAGTCAAATCGATCATCGGGGCCGCGAAGAAGGTGGGAAACGACAGAATCGCTCAGCTTCGCGCCATGAACGCCGCTCGGGAGAAACAGATGGAAGCCGCCATGGAGGCAGCTGAGATGGACCTGGCCTCAGCCAAGAGCTGTGTCCAGTTCACGGACAACGTGTTGGAGTACGGGAGCCCGGCGGAGCTCATGTCGGTGGCCGGAGAACTGACCGAACGGTTGGACCAAACCGCGGACGAGAAAAAAGCCGACAAGGCTGAGATGACCAAAGACTTCGTGAACTTGACAGTCGAACCTTCGACTTATAACGTGGAGCAGGAAGTGTCCAAACTTGTCGGTGAGATCACGAAAACAGCAATCCAGATGTTATCTTCACCTCCAACGTTAACTACGCAGGTGCGACACAATATGGCGATCGGTAAGGGCGACGGAGGTCTAAAACGCATTAAAGTTGTAGGGGAGAACAGATTTGGACAGTTTCAAGGTCTGACGTCGCTTGCTGTCACAGCAGAGGGAGACATTGTAGCAACTGGTCATGGCAACTCACGTCTGCAATTTTTGGGCAAAGATGGGTCTTTCAAGAAGAAGGTCAATCTCAGATTTAAGCCATTGTCTGTGGCGGCACTGACAAACGGTGAGCTGTTGGTGACAGGAGACGGACAC
Source organism: Branchiostoma floridae (assembly GCF_000003815.2). Classification (NCBI taxonomy): domain Eukaryota; kingdom Metazoa; phylum Chordata; class Leptocardii; order Amphioxiformes; family Branchiostomatidae; genus Branchiostoma; species Branchiostoma floridae. The sequence goes on from NC_049982.1 coordinate 28,427,903, forward strand.
AGGATTCACGTGCTGGACAAACAGGGGAGGGAGTCACGCGTCATCCAGGTGCCAGGGGCTGAAGAGACAGGTAGAACTACACGCGGTGTTGCTGTTGACGGTTTGGGACGCATCATCGTCACTATCGGGCGCCAAGTTTTCAAACTCAGCCCCGGCGGTGACGTCATGATGAGGATCGGGGGTGAAGATCAAGGTCAGCAGTATTTTGGCTCCTCCCTCCGTGTGGCCGTCAACAGCAGGAACCAGATCATTGTCAGTGATTGGTGCAACAACAAAATGATGATGTTTGACTCTTCTGGTCGCCATCTGTTCACGTGCGGGTCACTTGGCTCCGGACCTGGTCAGCTGTGCAGTCCCCAATGTGTCATAACGGACAGCGAGGACGACATTATTGTGTCTGACTGTAACAACAATCGTGTTTCCCTGTTCAGTCGGGACGGCACGTTTATCAGGCACGTGCTGACAAAGTCTGAACACAGTCTGTGCTGTCCAATGGGGCTGGCAGTGTCTTACGACGGACATTTGATTGTTTCTGATTACAATACTATCACTTTTTTCATGTAAAAATTTTTCAACTTGAAGACATCCACAAGTACGTAATCCATACTTCCAATCTATGTAAGATTTTAATGTCTCCATAGTGTGTTTTCTTTATGTCATATTTATCCGTAAGACGTCCTTTGATTTGATTTTTCAATCTAACTCAACTTTTGTAAAGCCTATCCTTAAGTTAGGGATGTAATTCTAATAGCATCTTGGCCCACTTTCGTATCTGTATGAAACATAATGGTAAACAATGACATGGCTAATCTGTTCATTGTGTCGATAGAGCAAATAGGATGTTTCATTATGAATTGACAATTTACTTAAAACGATCGAATACGAATAAAATCAACAACATACTATCTGCAAATGAATCAATAATAATACATATATCACGTGCTATATCCGACAAGGTTAAGTAAATATTTAAAATGTAAGATATCGAACATTTGCTGTTTCTCTCAGGCCTGCCTCGTCATGCTCATTAAATTTTCTTCCAGCAGTGATATACTTTGTAGTCATTTTGTCACACATTCCTGTATTTCACATTCAACGACACTGCACATCGAATAGTTAAATATGAGATTAATAAAGTCTACTAAAGGGTAGGATGTGGGACAGTTCATTATTGTATGCAGATGATTTAGTTCTTCTCTGAATCCAAACAAGGTCTACAATGTTCTTTGAATAGACTAGAAGAATACTGTCAAACATGGCACCTAAATGTGAACCTTAGGAAAACAAAAATAATTGTTTTCACTAAGGGTGGTCGTATACCAAAAGATGTGTATTTCATGTATAAGAACAATCCTGTTGAAATAGTGACAAACTATTGTTATTTAGGTATTGTTGTCAATTCTGCGGGTACTTTCAAGGCGAACAACAAACACTTGTACAGTAAGGGTCTGAAAGCTTTATTCGGGATAAATCAATCCCTAGACAAAGCCGATGCTCCTTTGTCTGTCAGAAACAAACTTTTTGATACATGTGTTAAGCCCATAATTCTCTATGGATCGGAAATCTGGGGTTCTGTTAAAAGCCCCAAATCCTGTCCTATTGAAACAATACATCTAAAATTCTGTAAGCAAACCCTACACGTGCCAAGATCCACAAGTGGCCTCGCCGCTAGAGCCGAGTTAGGGAGGTTCCCCATTCATTTGGAAGCCTCCCTAAATGCTATTAAACACTTAATTAGACTTCGCCAGAAAGTACCAGCAGACAGTTTCCAGTCAGACGCTCTTTCTTGCCAGATAGATTTAGACAAGGCTGGAGCCAAGTGTTGGGCGTCAGGAGTTCGCCAGTCACTGGAGGAATGCGGCTATGGTTATGTATGGCATTGTCCTCTACAGCACAATACAAATTCGTCTCAAATTATCAATTCTATCAATCAGCGTTTGAAAGACATTTATTTTCAAACTTTTCTAAGAGAGATACACAATGACAACAAAGGTGGATCCGCTAAAAACAAATTGAGGTCTTACAGACTGTTCAAGTCCACTTATAATGTGGAACAATACCTGGATATTGACAATATTCGGCACAGGACGGCCGTCACAAAACTACGAGTCAGTTGCCACAAATTACACATCGAAACCGGAAGACATAACCGCACTCCTCTAGAACAACGAATATGTAGATACTGCAATCTAGATAAGTTAGAAGACGAACATCATTTTGTAGTAGAATGTAGTTTGTACAAGAAAGAGAGAGCTGAACTCTACAGACTAATAGAATCCATGTTCCCCCACTTCATACAACTAAGTAATATAGACAAATTTATATTCCTTATGAATCTAGACAAGCCTTTACTTATAAAGCATATCTGTTCTTACATTTTCAATATCACAAAGAAACGAGAAGAAGCCGAATGTACGCAGTAGAATACGATCCTTGAGTAGTGTAGATTCATTGTATCATTATATCATGTTGTATCATTTGTTGTGACCTGTACTAAACCCAGTGGGTATGAATGTACAATAAAGGTCTTCATTCATTAACCACTGCCTTCTAAGAAGAAGTCAAATCCAATAATAAGATGCAACTTCAGCTGAATAGACATTAGTGCTATGTACTACATTGTATTTTGCTTCCCTCGAGAATGTTCCTGCAATTAGCCTTCGGGCATGATTTTGCAACTAAACTTGCGTTTATACTAAAAAGGTAGATAAAATGTGAAAAATAGATTCCCAAACGTTCCAAACAAATGTCACACTTTCATGATGCCACATCCACGATTTCTTAAAAGAACTTAACCCTTAGGCTGCGGCTCCCGATTCCAGAGACACGAGGAGCGTGAGGTGTCTTGAGATGTCGGTGGGATAAAGCAAACACCAATACATGAGCGTACCATATCATGTACGGGACAAGAGATACATTGAAAAAACTGCAATGATAGATTATTCTCATTGATTATGCAAATATACTCCTATTTCACATAAATAGTATTTCAATTTGTACAACATTGTCTAAGGTACCTACATACTAAAAATTATAAATACTTGTCGTTCCCTTCTTGAGTTATCCACTTCAGAAGTTTTTGACAAAAATGCCCCTGCTATCCCAAAACTAGTCGCTAGTGGGGGGGGGGGGCAAAGTTATGTCACTTATTCCTGAGCACAAGAGCTTCCTAATGCTCAAAATTTGTGACCATAGCTTGTTCAGAGCACGGGATAGAAAACCCGGAAGTTGTGCTGCAGTACCAAGGGAAGCCGCTAGGGGGCAGAAAATCTAATCGTTTCTAGCTTTCATCACAACACACCAACACACAAAGTATGAAACTAATCCATTCAGCCATTCTTGAGTTTTCTTTTTGACAGACAGAAGGAGAGACCGACACACAAACGCTAGTGAAAATATAACCTCCATGACATTTCAAGGAGGTAATATATAATAATGAATGCGGTGTTTTCAGGGCGGTTACACTGATTGGCATACCGTGAGAGTTTGGTGTGCGCCAGTGGCTTTCTTTGGGGGGCCTGGAGGCAACCTGTAAGAATGATGATTCTTTTTTGTGTTTATTCTTTCTTTTGTAAGAATACGACAGTTTCGACGAAAGTGCGGTGTATCATTCCAAAAGCTTAAAACTGTATTAAGTTTTTGCAGAACCCCTCCCGACCAGTGGAACGTTCCACCGTGAACGTCACCAGGTGCCAACAAGTTCGGTTTCGCTGTGTCATACTTCCGGGTGAGAAAATGGCGTCGAACGCGATCAGCGACATTACCGACGAATTTCTCGTCTGTCAGGTTTGTTCGGAGGACTTCAAGCAGCCTAAGATGCTGCCGTGTCTTCACACCTTCTGTCAGCCCTGTTTGGAGAAGTTCCTGGCCATAGAGCCGGCAGGGAAACTGGATTGTCCAACATGCCGACAAGACGTGCCACTCCCTGAAAATGGCGTCCAGGGGCTGAAGTCCAACTTCCTCGTTGGCAAACTACGCGACATTCTGCAACAACAGCCGAAAGGGGAAACTTCCGAGGCACGGGAAGACGGAGTCCCCTGTACGGTCTGTGAGGCCGGGAACTCGGCTGAGTTATACTGTGTTGATTGTACCGACTACCTGTGTCAGACGTGCAACAAAGTGCACAGTGGGCTCAAAATGAGCAGGACCCACAAAGTGGTCACAGTTCAATACCTACAATCCGGCAAGGCTGCCGCCGAGCTCCGAGCAAGGGAGACCTCCAAGTGTGAGGATCACCAAGAACTGAACAAGTTCTACTGTGACACCTGTCACCGGGTCATCTGTCTGCACTGTGTGGTAACGGCGCACAAGGATCACCAGTATGTGGAGATAGAGAAGGCGGCCGAGAGGGAGGGAGCAAAGATCAAGGAAAAGCTGGCGACAGTGAAAAACACAGCAGACCTCCATCAGAACTGGATACAAGACTTGCAGTCAGTGAAGAACGAGTGGTCCTCAAAGGTCCAGCGGGCAGAAGAACAGATCAGAAAACAAGTCAACTCGATCATGGAGGCCGCAAAGAAGGTGGGAAACGACAGAATCGCTCAGCTTCTCGCCATGAACGCTCCTCGGGAGAAACAGCTACAAGCCGTCATAGGGGCAGCTGAGATGGACCTGGCCGCAGCCAGGAGCTGTGTCCAGTTCACGGACAACGTGTTGGAGTACGGGAGCCCGGCGGAGCTCATGTCGGTGGCCGGAGAACTGACCGGACGGTTGGACCAAACCGCGGAAGAGAAGAGAGCCGGCAAGGCTGAAATGACCAAAGACTTGGTGAACTTGATAGTTAAACCTTCCACTTATAACGTGGAGCAGGAAGTGTCCAAACTTGTCGGTGAGATCTTGGTGAGATCAGGAAAACATTAAACCCGATGATATCTTCACCTCCAACGTTAACTACGCAGGTGCGACAGAATATGGTGATCGGTAAGGACGGCGGAGGTCTAAAATGCATTAAAGTTGTAGGGGAGGACGGATTTGTACAGTTTGATAATCTGACGTGGCTTGCTGTCACAGCAGAGGGAGACATTGTAGCAACTGATTATGGCAACTCAAGTCTGCAATTTTTGGGCAAAGATGGGTCTTTCAAGAAGAAAGTCGATCTCAAATTTAAGCCATGGTCTGTGGTGGCACTGACAAACGGTGATCTGTTGGTGACAGGAGACGGACACAGGATTCACGTACTGGACAAACAGGGGAGGGAGTCACGTGTCATCCAGGTGACAGAGGCTGCTGAGACAGGTGCAAATACGACAGGTATCGCGGTTGACGGTTTGGGACGCATCATCGTCACAATCGGGCACCAAGTTTTCAAACTCAGCCCCAGCGGCGACGTAATGATAAGGTTCGGGGGCGAAGATCAAGGTCAGCAGTATTTTGGCTCCTCCCTCCGTGTGGCCGTCAACAGCAGGGACCAGATCATTGTCAGTGATTGGTGCAACAGCAAAATGATGATGTTTGACCCTTCTGGTCGCCGTCTGTTCACATGCGGGTCACGTGGCTCCGGACCTGGTCAGCTGAGCAATCCCTACAGTGTCATAACGGACAGCGAGGACAACATTATTGTGTCTGACCACATCTATCGTGTTTCCGTGTTCAGTCGGGACGGCACGTTTATCAGGCACGTGCTGACAGTTGAACACAGGAGTATGCGCGGTCCAATGGGGCTAGCAGTGACTCACGACGGGCATCTGATTGTTTCTGACGACAATACCATCATGTTTTTCATGTAAAACGCAACTTGAAGACATCCACAAGTACTTAATCCATACTTGCAATCTACGTAAGATTTTAATGTCTCCATAATGTAACAAGTTACTTTCTTTATGTCATATTCATCCGTGTCAGTAAGATGTCATTTGATTTGATTGTTCAACTTAACTTAACTCTTGTAAGGCCTATACTTGAGTTAGGGATATAATTTCAATACCATCTTGCCCCCCCCCCCCCTTTCACATCAGCATAAAACATAATAACAGTGACATGGCTATTCTGTTCATTGTGTCGATAGAGCAAATAGGATGTTTAATTATGATTTCACAATTTATCTTGACACGCTCGAATACGAATAAAATCAACAACATACTATCTGTAAATGAATCAATACTCAATACATATATCATGTGCTATATACGACAAGGTCAAGTAAATATTTGAAATGTCAGATATAGAACATTTGCTGTTTCCGCAGGCCTGCCTTGTCATGCTCATTAAATTTTCTGCCAGCAGTGATATACTTTGTAGTCATTTTGTCACACATTCCTGTATTCAACGACACTGCACATCGAATAGTTAAATATAAGATTAATAAAGTCTACTAAAAAGGTAGGGTGTGGGGCAGTTCATTAACCACTGCCTTCTAAGAAGAAGTCAAATCCAATAATAAGATGCAACTTCAGCTGAATAGACATTAGTGCTATGTACAACATTGTATTTTGCTTCCCTCGAGAATGTTCCTGCAATTAGCCTTCGGGCATGATTTTGCAAATAAACTTGCGTCGATACTAAAAAGGTAGATAAAAAGTGAAAAATAAATTCCCAAACGTTCCAAACAAATGTCACACTTTCATGATGCCACATCCACGATTTCTTAAAAGAACTTAACCCTTAAGCTGCGGCTCCTGAATCCAAAGGCACGAGGAGCGTGAGGTGTCTTAAGATGTCGGTGGGGTAAAGCAAACACCACTACATGAGCGTACCATATCATGTACAGGACAAGAGATACATTGAAAAAAATGCTATGATAGATTATTCTCATTAATTATGCAAATATACCCCAATTTCACATAAATAGTATTTCAATTTGTACAACATTGTCTAAGGTACCTACATACTAAAAATTATAAATATTTGTTGTTCCCTTCTTGAGTTATCCACTTCAGAAGTTTTTGACAAAAATGCCCCTGCTATCCCAAAACTAGTCGCTAGTGGGGGGGGGCAAAGTTATGTAACTTATTCCTGACCACAAGAGCTTCCTAATGCTCAAAATTTGTGACCATAGCTTGTTCAGCACGAGATAGAAAACCCGGAAGTTGTGCTGCAGTACCTCGGGAAGCCGCTAGGGGACCGAAAATCTTATAATTTCTAGTTTTCATCACACCCCACCAACACACCAAGTATGAAACTAATCCATTCAGCCGTTCTTGAGTTTCCTTGTTGACAGACAGAAAGGCAGACAGGCACACAAACGCTAGTGAAAATATAACCTCCATGACATTTCATGGAGGTACATGTAATAATGAATGCGGTGTTTTCAGGGCGTATACACTGATTGACATACCAGAGTTTGGTGTGTGTTAGTGGCTTTCTGTGAGGGGCCTGGAGGCAACAAGTAAGAATGATGATTCTTTTTCGTGTTTATTCTTTCTTTTGTAAGAATACGACAGTTTTGACAAAAGTGCATGCGGTGTGTCATTCCAAAAACTTAGAACTGTTGTAAGGTTTTTTGCAGAACCCCTCCCGACTAGTGGAACGTTCCACCGTGAACGTCACCAGGTGTCAACAAGTTTGGTTTCGCTGCGTCATACTTCCGGGTAAGAAAATGGCGTCGAACGCAATCAGCGACATTACCGACGAATTTCTCGTCTGCCAGGTGTGTCTTGAGGACTTCAAGCAGCCTAAGGTGCTGCCGTGTCTTCACACCTTCTGCCAGCCGTGTTTGGAGAAGCTCCTGGCCACAGAGCCGGTAGGAAAACTGGATTGTCCAACATGCCGACAGGACGTGCCACTCCCTGAAAATGGCGTCCAGGGGCTGAAGTCCAACTTCCTCGTTGGCAAACTGCGCGACATTCTGCAACAACAGCCGCAACAACAGCCGCAACAACAGCCGAAAGAGGATACTTCCGAAGCGGAGGAGGATGGAGTCCTCTGTGCAGTGTGTGAGGTCGGGAACTCGGCTCAGTTTTATTGTGTGGAGTGTACCGACTACCTGTGTCAGACGTGTAAAGACATGCACCGTCGGTTCAAAGTAAGCAGGGACCACAAAACTGTAACAATACAAGACCTGCAATCCGGCAAGGCTGCCGCTGAGCTTCGGACAAGGGAGACCTCCAAGTGTGAGGATCACCAGGAACTGAACAAGTTCTACTGTGACACCTGTCACCGGGTCATCTGTCTGCACTGTGTGGTCACGGCGCACAAAGATCACCAGTATGTGGAGATGGAGAAGGCGGCCGAGAGGGAGGGGGCAAAGATCAAGGCAAAACTGGCCACAGTGAAAAACACAGCAGACCTCCATCAGAACTGGATACAAGACTTGCAGTCAGTAAAGGGCGAGTGGTCTGCACAGGTTCAGCGGACAGAGGAACAGATCAGAAAACAAGTCAACTTGATCATCGAGGCCGCGAAGAAGGTGGGAAACGACAGAATCGCTCAGCTTCGCGCCATGAACGCTGCTCGGGAGAAACAGATGGAAGCCGCCATGGAGGCAGCTGAGATGGACCTGGCCTCCGCCAGAAGCTGTGTCCAGTTCACGGACAACGTGTTGCAGTACGGGAGTCCAGCGGAGCTTATGTCGGTGGCCGGAGAACTGACCAAACGGTTGGACCAAATCGCGGACGAGAAGAAAGCCGGCAAGGCTGAAATGACCAAAGACTTGGTGAACTTGACAGTCGAACCTTTGACTTATAACGTGGAGCAGGAAGTGTCCAAACTTGTCGGTGAGATCACGAAAACATTCATCCCGAAGTTATCTTCACCTCCAACGTTAACTACGCAGGTGCGACACAATATGGTGATCGGTAAGGACGGCGGAGGTCTAAAACGCATTAAAGTTGTAGGGGAGGACAGATTTGGACAGTTTCAAGGTCTGACGTCGCTTGCTGTCACAGCAGAGGGAGACATTGTAGCAACTGATCATGATAACTCACGTCTGCAATTTTTGGGCAAAGATGGGTCTTTGAAGAAGAAAGTCGATCTCAGATTTAAGCCTTTGTCTGTGGTGGCACTGACAAACGGTGATCTGTTTGTGACAGGAGACGGACACAGGATTCACGTACTGGACAAACAGGGGAGGGAGTCACGTGTCATCCAGGTGACAGGGGCTGAAGACACATGTAGAACTACACAAGGTGTTGCTGTTGACGGTTTGGGACACATCATCGTCACAATCGGGCACCAGGTTTTCAAACTCAGCCCCAGCGGTGACGTCATAATGAGGATCGAGGGCAAAGATCAAGGTCAGCAGAATTTTGGCCCCATCCTCCATGTGGCCGTCAACAGCAGGAACCAGATCATTGTCAGCGATTGGTGGAACAACAAAATGATGATGTTTGACCCTTCCGGTCGCCATCTGTTCACGTGCGGCTCACCTGGCTCCGGACCTGGTCAGCTGAACTATCCCGACTGTGTCATAACGGACAGCGAGGACAACATTATCGTGGCTGACTGTTGGAACGACCGTGTTTCCCTATTCAGCCGGGACGGCACGTTTATCAGGCACGTGCTGACTGAGTCTGAACACAGTCTGCGTCGTCCATTGGGGCTGGCATTGACTTGCGACGGACATTTGATTGTTTCTGGGTACACTTCCATTACCTTTTTTTATGTAAAACGCAACTTGAAGACATCCACATGTACTTAATCCATATTTCCAATCTATGTAAGATTTTAATTTCTCCAAGAGGTATTTTCGTAATGTCATAATCATCTGTGTCAGTAAAACGTCATTTGATTTGATTGGTCAATGTACTTAAATCACTTATGAAGTCTATCGTTAAGTTAGGGATATAATTTCAATACCATCTTGGCCCCCTTACATATCAGTATGAAACATAATTATAGTAAACAATGATATGGCTATTTTGTTCATTGTATTAATAGAGCAAATAGGATGTTTCATTATGAATTGACAATTTATCTTAACACGATCGAATACGAATCAAATCAACAACATGATATCTGTAAATGAATCGATAATTAATTAATACATATATCATGTGGTATATCCGACCAGGTCAAGTAGATATTTAAAATGTAAGATATAGAACATTTTTTTGTTTCTCTCAGGCCTGTCTGACTTACTCATTAAAAAAATTAGATTAAATTTAAAATCAAATTTTCTTCGAGCAGTGATATACATTTGTAGTCTTTTTTTCGGAAACAATAGGACATTAGTGTGTTAAATGAAATTATTTGATGGCGTGGTTTGTAACTATGATCTTGTGGTCTTGTCGAAAACAGCTGGACGGCAAGAGCCACAAGCATGAATGACTAGTGTGTTGAATGAAATAATTGGCATGGTTGTAAATATGATCTTGTGGTCTTGTCGGAAACAGTGGGACGGCAAGAGCCACGAGCATGAATGATTAGTATGTTATTAACTTGTAAGAAGTGAATGGATGGGATGGTGTGTAAATGTGGTCTTGTCGGAAACATTGGGACGGCAAGAGCCACAAATATAAATGACTAGTTTGTTGTATAAAGTGATTCGATGCGATGGCGTTGAAATGGGAGCACGAGATCAGTTGTTGCGGACTTGTTTGTCATACATTCCTGTATTCAACGACAATGCAAATCGAATAAGATTAATAAAGGCTACTAAAAAGGTGAATAAACAAAAGGATGATAAATTCTCAAACTTTCCAAACAAATGTCACACTTTCATGATCCCACATGCACGATTTCTTGAACTTAAGAGGCACGAGGAGTGTCCTAAGATGTCGGTGCCATAAAGCAAACAGCAATACAGATGTTACCTTCACCTCCAAATGAGCAGGTGCCACCAAATGCGGTGATTTGTAAATGCGTCAAATTTCTTTCCATACCTATACTTAAATGTTACACTTCCTTGGTCCGCTTAATACTAGTACTAGAAACTTGCAGAGGACAATATTATTGTGTCTGACTGTAACAACCATCGTGTTTCCCTATTCAGTCGAGACGGCACGTTTATCTGGCACGTGGTGACAGCTGAACACGGTCTGAACGGTCCAATGGGGCTGGCATTGACGTGCGACGGACATCTGATTGTTTCTGAGTAGAGTCCATTCCGAGTCACGCGTGCGAATATTTGTTGCCATTGTTTAGAATTGATTTTAAAGCTTTGTAATTATATGTCTAGGACATTTGATACTTCAGAAATATTTGTAATGCTGTTTCAACTTTATAAACATTTCCACGATTCTGTCAAACTTTGGAAATATTTATGATGTGGAATTAGATACTTCTAATAGTTTGTAAATAATGATAACAGCATTGTACCATCATTTACTATTTTTTGTAAATGGGACAGTGGGCTGGCAAGATAGCAATTCACTCAACCTTGCAAAGTATGGTTGGGTGCCATGCAACAATGGCTCACCACAAAGGACCCACCATTGCACAGCAGTGAAATCTAAAAATATACAAAGGCGACAATAGGGCTTACTTTTATGAGGACAATAAACTAATTCTACTATTTTGCAAAGTTTACAAATATTTGTAAATATTTGTAAATGTGAAAGAATCATGCAGAAGTGTGACAATCATTGTAAATAAAAGATATTTTTGTACAGTTAGTTTCAAAATGTTTCTAAAAAATACTCAAAGGAATTCAAATAGATAAGTATTTTGTCAGTCAATTTTAAAAAAAAATTAAGTTATTGTGGCTTGAATATTCTTTTATCAAAAATAATTAAAACTTATTACAAATATCACCTAAAATCCCTCATGGTGACTTGGAATGACAATAACATCAATTTATTTTTGTAAAACGCAACTTGAAGACATCCACAAATAATTAGTCCATACTTCCAATCTATGTAAGATTTCGATGTCTTCAAAATGTATTTTATTTATATCATATTCATCCGTGTCAGTAAGACGTCCTTTAATTTGATTGTTCAATTTGAATCAACTCTCGTGTAAAGTCTAGCCTTAAGTTAGGGATATAATTTCAATACAATCTTGGCCCCCTTTCATATCAGTTTGAAACATAATGGTAAACAACAATATGGCTATTCTGTTCATTGTGTCGATAGAGCAAATAGGATGTTTCATTATGAATTGACAATTTATGTAAACACGAATATCATGTGGTTTATCCGACAAGGTCAAGTAAATATATAAAATGTCAGATATAGAACATTTGCTGTTTCTTTCAGGCCTGCCTCGTCATGCTCATTAAGTTTTCTTTCAGCAGCGATATACTTTGTAGTCATTTTTGTCATACATTCCTGTATTCAATGAGACTGCACATCGAATAAGATAAAGTCTACTAAAAAGGTAAGGTGTGGGACAGTTCATTAACCACTGCCTTCTAAGAAGAAGTCAAATCCAATAATAAGATGCAACTTCAGCTAAATAGACATTAGTGCTATGCACAAGTACTACATTGTATTTTGTTTCCCTCGAGACTGTTCCTGCAATTAGCCTTCGGGCATGATTTTGCAAATAAACCTGCGTTGATGCATAAATGGTAGATAAAAAGTAAAAATTCTAATTCCCAAACGTTCCAAACAAATGTCACACTTTCATGATGCCACATCCACGATTTCTTAAAAGAATTTAACCCTTAAGCTGCGGCTCCCAATTCCAGAGACACGAGGAGTGTGGGGTGTCTTAAGATGTCGGTGGGATAAAGCAAACAGCAATACATGAGCGTACCATATCATGTACGGGACAAGAGATACATTGAAAAAACTGCTATGATAGATTATTCTCATTAATTATGCAAATATACTCCTATTTCGCATAAATAGTATTTTATTTTGTACAGCATTGTCTAAGGTACCTACATCCCAAAATCTGAAAATTTGTTGTTCCCTTCTTGAGTTATCCACTTCAGAAGTTTTTGACAAAAATGCCCCTGCTATCCCAAAACTAGTCGCTAGAGTGGGGGGAAGTTATGTCACTTATTCCTGAGCTCAAGAGCTACCTAATACTCAAAATTTGTGACCATAGCTTGTTCAGCACGAGATAGAAAACCCGGCCGAAGTTGTGCTGCAGTACCTCGGGAAGCCGCTATTGGACCGAAAATCTTATAATTTCTAGTTTTCATCACACCCCACCAACACACCAAGTATGAAACTAATCCATTCAGCCGTTCTTGAGTTTCCTTCTTGAAGAACAGAAAGACAGACAGACACACAAACGCTAGTGAAAATATAACCTCCATGACATTTCATGGATGTAATAATGAATGCGGTGTTTTCAGCGCGGTTACACTGATTGACATACCGGAGTTTGGTGTGCGCCAGTGGCTTTCTGTGGGGAGCATGGAGCAGCAATTATATAAGATAGGTGATTCTTTTTCGTGTCAGGTTATTCTTACTTTTGTAAGAATACGACAGTTTCGACAAAAGCGCATGCGGTGTCTCATTCCGAAAGCTTCAAACTGTTGTTAAGATTTTTGCAGAACCCCTCCCGACCTTTGGAACGTTCCACCGTGAACGTCACCAGGTGTCAACAAGTTTGGTTTTGCTGCGTCATACTTCCGGGTGAGAAAATGGCGTCGAACGCAATCAGCGACATTACCGACGAATTTCTCGTCTGCCAGGTGTGTCTGGAGGACTTCAAGCAGCCTAAGATGCTGCCGTGTCTTCACACCTTCTGCCAGCCGTGTTTGGAGAAGCTCCTGGCCACAGAGCCGGTAGGGAAACTGGACTGTCCGTCGTGCCGACAGGACGTGCCACTCCCACAGAATGGCGTCCAGGGGCTGAAGTCCAACTTCCTCGTTGGCAAACTGCGTGACATTCTGCAACAACAGCCGAAAGGGGAAACTTCCGAGGCGCGTGAGGACGGAGTCCCCTGTACCGTCTGTGAGGCTGGGAACTCGGCTCAGTTCTACTGTGTGGAGTGTACCGACTACATGTGTCAGACGTGCAACAAAGTGCACAGTGGGCTCAAAATGAGCAGGGCCCACAAAGTGGTCACAGTTCAAGACCTGCAATCCGGCAAGGCTGCCGCCGAGCTCCGAGCAAGGGAGACCTCCAAGTGTGAGGATCACCAGGAACTGAACAAGTTCTACTGTGACACCTGTCACCGGGTCATCTGTCTGCACTGTGTGGTAACGGCGCACAGAGATCACCAGTATGTGGAGATAGAGAAGGCGGCAGAGAGGGAGGGAGCAAAGATCAAGGCAAAACTGGCCACAGTGAAAAACACAGCAGACCTCCATCAGAACTGGATACAAGACTTGCAGTCAGTGAAGGACGAGTGGTCCTCACAGGTACAGCGGACAGAAGAAGAGATCAGAAAACAAGTCAACTCGATCATCGAGGCCGCGAAGAAGGTGGGAAACGACAGAATCGCCCAGCTTCGCGCCATGAATGCTGCTCGGGAGAAACAGATGGAAGCCGCCATGGAGGCAGCTGAGATGGACCTGGCCTCAGCAAGGAGCTGTGTCCAGTTCACGGACAACGTGTTGGAGTACGGGAGCCCGGCGGAGCTCATGTCGGTGGCCGGAGAACTGACCGGACGGTTGGACCAAACCGCGGACGAGAAGAGAGCCGGCAAGGCCGAAATGACCAAAGAATTGGTGAACTTCACCGTCGAACCTTCGACTTATAACGTGGAGCAGGAAGTGTCCAAACTTGTCGGTGAGATCAATAAAACATTTATCCCGGTGTTATCTTCACCTCCGACGTTCACTACGCAGGTGCGACACAATATGGTGATCGGTAAGGGCGACAGAGGTCTAAAACGCATTAAAGTTGTAGGGGAGGACAGACTTGGACAATTTCAAGGCCTGACGTCGCTTGCTGTCACAGCAGAAGGAGACATTGTAGCAACTGATTATCATAACTCACGTCTGCAATTTTTGGGCAAAGATGGGTCTTTCAAGAAGAAAGTCGATCTCAGATTTAAGCCAGAGTGTGTGGCGGCACTGACAAACGGTGAGCTGTTGGTGACAGGAGACGGACACAGGATTCACGTGCTGGACAAACAGGGGAGGGAGTCACGTGTCATCCAGGTGACAGGTGCTGCAGAGAAAGGTAACCCAACACTCGGTATCACGGTTGACGGTTTGGGACGCATCATCGTCACAATCGGGCACCAGGTTTTCAAACTCGGCCCCGGCGGTGACGTCATGATGAGGATTGGGGGCAAAGATCAAGGTCAGCAGTACTTTGGCTCCTCCCTCCGTGTGGCCGTCAACAGCAGGAACCAGATCATTGTCAGTGATGAGTGCAACAGCAACATGATGATGTTTGACCCCTTCGGTCGCCGTCTGTTCACGTGCGGGTCACGTGGCTCGGGACCTGGTCAGCTGGACCCTCCCCACTGTGTCATAACGGACAGCGAGGACGACATTATTGTGTCTGACTATAACAACCATCGTGTTTCCCTATACAGTCGGGACGGCACGTTTATCAGGCACGTGCTGAAAAAGACTGAACACGGTCTGAACGGTCCAATGGGGCTGGCAGTGACTCACGACGGACATTTGATTGTTTCTGAGTTCACAACCATCGCTTTTTTCTTGTAAAACCCAACTTGAAGACATCCACAAGTACTTAATCCATACTTCCAATCTATGCAAGATTTTAATGTCTCCAAAATGTTTTTTCTTAATGTCATATTCATCCGTGTCAGTAAGACGTCATTTGATTTGATTGTTCAACTTTACTCAACTCCTGTAAAGCCTATCCTTAAGTTAAGGATATAATTTCAATACAATCTTGGCCACCTTTCATATAAGTATGAAACTTCATGGTTAATAATGACATGGCTATTCTGTTCAGTGTGTCGATAGAACAAATAGGATGTTTCATTATGAATTGACAATTTACTTAACACGATCGAATACGAATAAAATCAACAACATACTATCTGCAAATGAATCAATAATTAATACATATATCATGTGCTATATCCGACAAGGTCAAGTAAATATTTGAAATGTCAGATATAGAACATTTGCTGTTTCTCGCAGGCCTGCCTTGTCATGCTCATTAAATTTTCTTCCAGCAGTGATATACATTTGTAGTCTTTTTGTCATACATTCCTGTATTCATCGAGACTGCACGTCGAATAACATTAATAAAGTCTACTAAAAAGGTAAGGTGTGGAACAGTTCATTAACCACTGCCTTCTAAGAAGAAGTCAAATCCAATAATAAGATGCAACTTCAGCTAAATAGACATTAGTGCTATGCACAAGTACTACATTGTATTTTGTTTCCCTCGGGAATGTTCCTGCAATTAGCCTTCGGGCATGATTTTGCAAATAAACTTGCGTTGATACTAAAAAGGTAGATAAAAAGTAAAAATTTTAATTCCCAAACGTTCCAAACAAATGTCACACTTTCATGATGCCACATCCACGATTTCTTAAAAGAACTTAACCCTTAAGCTGCGGCTCCCGATTCCAGAGACACGAGGAGCGTGAGGTGTCTTAAGATGTCGGTGGGATCAAGCAAAGAGCAATACATGAGCGTACCATATCATGTACAGGACAAGAGATACATTGAAAAAAACAGCTAGGATAGATTATTCTCATTTATTATGCAAATATACTCCTATTTCGCATAAATAATATTTCATTTCGTACAACATTTTCTAAAGTACCTACATACCAAAAATTATGAAAATTTGTTGTTCCCTTCTTGAGTTATCAGAATTTTTTAACAAAAATGCCCTGCTATCCCAAAATTAGTTGCTGGGGGGGGGGGGGGAGCAAAGTTATGTCACTTATTCCTGAGCACAAGAGCTACCTAATACTCAAAAATTTGTGACCATAGCTTGTTTAGCACGAGATAAAAACCCGGAAGTTGTGCTGCAGTACCTCGGGAAGCCGCTAGGGGACCGAAAATCTAATGATTTCTAGCTTTCATCACATCCCACCAACACACCAAGTATGAAACGAATCCATGAAGCCGTTCTTGAGTTTCCTTCTTAAAGAACAGAAAGACACACAGACACACAAACGCTAGTGAAAATATAACCTCCATGAAAGTGTGACATTTGTTTGGAACGTTTGGGAATTGATTTTTCACATTTTATCTACCTTTTTAGTATCAACGCAAGTTAATTTGCAAAATCATGCCCGAAGGCTAATTGCAGGAACATTCTCGAGGGAAACAAAATACAATGTAGTACTAGTGCATAGCACTAATGTGTATTTAGCTAAAGTTGCATCTTATTATTGGATTTGACTTGTTCTTAGAAGGCAGTGGTCAATAAACTGTCCCACACCCTACCTTTTTAGTAGATTTAATTAATCTTATTCGTCATAACCTCCATGACATTTCATGGATGTAATAATGAATGCGGTGTTTTCAGGGCGATTACACTGATTGACATACCAGAGTTTGGTGTGCGCCAGTGGCTTTCTGTGGGGAGCATTGAGCAGCAAGTATATAAGATAGGTGATTCTTTTTCGTGTCAGGTTATTCTTACTTTTGTAAGAATACGACAGTTTCGACAAAAGCGCATGCGGTGTCTCATTCCGAAAGCTTCAAACTGTTGTTAAGATTTTTGCAGAACCCCTCCCGACCTTTGGAACGTTCCACCGTGACCGTCCACAGGTGTCAACAAGTTTGGTTTTGCTGCGTCATACTTCCGGGTGAGAAAATGGCGTCGAACGCAATCAGCGACATCACCGACGAATTTCTCGTCTGCCAGGTGTGTTTGGATGACTTCAAGCATCCTAAGATGCTGCCGTGTCTTCACACCTTCTGCCAGCCGTGTTTGGAGAGGCTCCTGGCCACAGAGCCGGTAGGGAAACTGGATTGTCCAACATGCCGACAGGACGTGCCACTCCCTGAAAATGGCGTCCAGGGGCTGAAGTCCAACTTCCTCGTTGGAAAGCTGCGCGACATTCTGCAACAACAGCCGAAAGGGGAAACTTCCGAGGCGCGGGAGGATGGAGTCCCCTGTACGGTCTGTGAGGCCGGGAACTCTGCTGAGTTCTACTGTGTGGAGTGTACCGACTACCTGTGTCAGACGTGTAAAGACATGCACCGTCGGTTCAAAGAAAGCAAGGACCACAAAACTGTAACAATACAAGACCTGCAATCCGGCCAGGCTGCCGCCGAGCTCCGGGGAAGAGAGACCTCCAAGTGTGAGGATCACCATGAACTGAACAAGTTCTACTGTGACACCTGTCACCGGGTCATCTGTCTGCACTGTGTGGTAACGGCGCACAAAGATCACCAGTATGTGGAGATAGAGAAGGCAGCCGAGAGAGAGGGAGCTAAGATCAAGGAAAAGCTGGCGACAGTGAAAAACACAGCAGACCTCCATCAGAACTGGATACAAGACTTGCAGTCAGTGAAGGACGAGTGGTCCTCACAGGTACAGCGGACAGAAGAACAGATCAGAAAACAAGTCAACTCGGTCATCGAGGCCGCAAAGAAGGTGGGAAACGACAGAATCGCTCAGCTTCGCGCCATGAACTCTGCTCGGGAGAAACAGATGGAAGCCGTCATGGAGGCAGCTGAGATGGACCTGGCCTCAGTCAGGAGCTGTGTCCAGTTCACGGACAACGTGTTGGAGTACGGGAGCCCGGCGGAGGTCATGTCGGTGGCCGGAGAACTGACCGGGCGGTTGGACCAAACCGCGAGCGAGAAGAAAGCCGACAAGGCTGACATGACCAAAGACTTAGTGAACTTGGCAGTCGAACCTTCGACTTATAACGTGGAGCAGGAAGTGTCCAAACTTGTCGGTGAGATCACGAAAACATTAATCCCGATGTTAACTTCACCACCAACGTTAACTACGCAGGTGCAACCAAACATGGTGATCGGTAAGGACGGCGGAGGTCTAAAACGCATTAAAGTTGTAGGGAAGAACAGACTTGGACAGTTTCAATCTCTGACGTCGCTTGCTGTCACAGCAGAGGGAGACATTGTAGCAACTGATCGTGGCAACTCACGTCTGCAATTTTTGGGCAAAGATGGGTCTTTCAAGAAGAAAGTCGACCTCAGATTTGAGCCATGGTGTGTGGCGGCACTGACAAACGATGAGCTGTTGGTGACAGGAGACGGACACAGGATTCACGTACTGGACAAACAGGGGAGGGAGTCACGTGTCATCCAGGTGACAGGGGCTGCAATGACAGGAAGGATTACACTTGGTATCGCTGTTGACAGTTTGGGACACATCATCGTCACTATGGGGCACCAAGTTTTCAAACTCAGCCCCAGCGGCGACGTCATGATGAGGATCGGGGGGAGAGATCAAGGTCAGCAGTATTTAGGCTCCTTCCTCCATGTGGCCGTCAACAGCAGGAACCAGATCATTGTCAGTGATTGGGATAACAACAAAATGATGATGTTTGACCCCTCCGGTCGCCATCTGTTCACGTGCGGGTCACATGGCTCCGGACCTGGTCAGCTGAACCATCCCCACTGTGTCATAACGGACAGCGAGGACAGCATTATTGTGTCTGACTGGAACAACCATCGTGTTTCCCTGTTCAGTCGGGACGGCACGTTTATCAGGCACGTGCTGACAGACACTGAACACAGTCTGCGCTATCCGATGGGGCTGGCAGTGACCTACGACGAACATCTGATTGTTTCTGAGAGCAAAACCATCAATTTTTACTTGTAAAACTCAACTTTAGGACATCCACAAGTACTTAATCCATACTTCCAATCTACATAAGATTTTTAATGTCTCCAAAATGTATATCATAGGCATCCGTGTCAGTAAGACGACATTTGATTTGATTGTTCAATTTAACTCAACTCTTGTAAAGCCTTTCCTTGAGTTAGGGATATAATTCCAACACCATCATATCACCCACCCTTTCATATCAGTATGAAACATAATAATGGTAAACAATGATATGGCTATTCTGTTTATTGTGTAGATAGAGCAAATAGGATGTTTCATTATGAATTGACAATTGATGTTAACACGAATGAAATAAACAGCATACTATCTGTCAATAAAGCAATAATTTATATATATATATATATTATGTGGTATATCCGACAAGGTCAAGTCAATATTTCAAATGTTAGATATAGAACATTTGCTGTTTCTTTCAGGCTTGCCTCGCCATGCTCATTAAATTTTCTTCCAGCAGTGATATACATTTGTAGTCTTTTTGTCATACATTCCTGTATTCAACGAGACTGCACATCGAATAAGATTATTTAAGTCTACTAAAAAGGTAGGGTGTTGGGCAGTTCATTAACCACTGCCTTCTAAGAAGAAGTCAAATCCAACAATAAGATGCAACTTCAGCTAAATACACATTAGTGCTATGCACTAGTACTACATTGTATTTTGTTTCCCTCGAGAATGTTCCTGCAATTAGCCTTCGGGCATGATTTTGCAAATAAACTTGCGCTGATACTAAAATGGTAGATAAAAAGTAAAAAAATCAATTCCCAAACGTTCCAAACAAATGTCACACTTTCATGATGCCACATCCACGATTTCTTAAAAGAACTTAACCCTTAAGCTGCGGCTCCCGATTCCAGAGACACGATCATGAGCGTGAGGTGTCTTAAGACGCCGGTGGGGTAAAGCAAACACCACTACATGAGCGTACCATATCATGTACGGGACAATTGATACATTGAAAAAAACAGCTATGATAGATTATTCTCATTTATTATGCAAATATACTCCTATTTCGCATAAATAATATTTCATTTTGTACAACATTGTCTAAGGTACCTACATACCAAAAATCATTAAAAAAATTGTTGTTCCCTTCTTGAGTTATCCTGAACTTCAAAAGTTTTTGACAAAAATGCCCCTGCTATCCCAAAACTAGTCGCTAGGTGGGGGGGGGGGCAAAGTTATGTCACTTATTCCTGAGCACAAGAGCTACCTAATACTCAAAATTTGTGACCATAGCTTGTTTAGCACGAGATTTTTAAAAAACGGAAGTTGTGCTGCAGTACCTCAGGAAGCCGCTAGGGGGCCCCAGATCTTATAATTTCTAGCTTTCATCACACCCTACCAACACACCAAGTATGAAACTAATCCATTCAGCCGTTCTTGAGTTTTCTTCTTGACAGACAGAAAGACAGACAGACACACAGACGCTAGTGAAAATGTAACCTCTATGACATTTCATGGAGGTAATAATGAATGCGGTGTTTTCAGGGCGGTTACACTGATTGACATACCAGAGTTTGGTGTGCACCTGTGGCTTCCTTTTGGGGGCCTGGAGGCACCAAGTAAGAATGATGATTCTTTTTCGTGTTTATTATTTCTTTTGTAAGAATACGACAGTTTCGACAAAAGTGCATGCGGTGTCTCATTCCAAAAGCTTCAAACTATTGTTTAGTTTTTGCAGAACTCCCCTCCCGACCAGTGGAACGTTCCACCGTGAACGTCACCAGTTGTCAACAAGTTTGGAAACTTTCGCTGCGTCATACTTCCGGGTGAGAAAATGGCGTCGAACGCAATCAGCGACATTACCGACGAATTTCTCGTCTGCCAGGTGTGTCTTGAGGACTTCAAGCAGCCTAAGATGCTGCCGTGTCTTCACACCTTCTGTCAGCCGTGTTTGGAGAAGCTCCTGGCCACAGAGCCGGTGGGGAAACTGGATTGTCCAACATGCCGACAGGACGTGCCACTCCCTGAAAATGGCGTCCAGGGGCTGAAGTCCAACTTCCTCGTTGGTAAACTACGCGACATTCTGCAACAACAGCCGAAAGGGGAAACATCCGAGGCACGGGAAGACGGAGTCCCCTGTACGGTCTGTGAGGCCGGGAACTCGGCTCAGTTCTACTGTGTGGAGTGTACCGACTACCTGTGTCAGACGTGTAACAAAGTGCACAGTGGGCTCAAAATGAGCAGGGCCCACAAAGTGGTCACAGTTCAAGACCTGCAATCCGGCCAAGCTGCCGCCGAGCTCCGGGCAAGGGAGACCTCCAAGTGTGAGGATCACCAAGAACTGAACAAGTTCTACTGTGACACCTGTCACCGGGTCATCTGTCTGCACTGTGTGGTAACGGCGCACAAAGATCACCAGTATGTGGAGATAGAGAAGGCGGCCGAGAGGGAGGGAGCAAAGATCAAGGAAAAGCTGGCGACAGTGAAAAACACAGCAGACCTCCATCAGAACTGGATACAAGACTTGCAGTCAGTAAAAGACGAGTGGTCTTCAGAGGTAAAGCGGGCAGAAGAGCAGATCAGAAAACAAGTCAACTCGATCATAGAGGCCGCGAAGAAGGCGGGAAACGACAGAATCGCTCAGCTTCGCGCCATGAACGCTGCTAGGGAGAAACAGCTACAAGCCGCCATGGAGGCAGCTGAGATGGACCTGGCCTCAGCCAGGAGCTGTGTCCAGTTCACGGACAATGTGTTGGAGTACGGGAGCCCGGCGGAGCTCATGTCGGTGGCCGGAGAACTGACCGGACGGCTGGACCAAACCGCGGACGAGAGGAGAGCCGGCAAGGCTGAAATGACCAAAGACTTGGTAAACTTAACAGTCGAACCTTCGACTTATGACGTGGAGCAAGAAGTGTCCAAACTTGTCGGTGAGATCACGAAAACATTAATCCCGATGTTGTCTTCACCTCCTACGTTAACTACGCAGATGCGACACAATATGGTGATCAGTAAGGACGGCGGAGCTCTAAAACGCATTAAAGTTGTAGGGAAGGACAGAGTTGTACAGTTTAATTATCTGACGTCGCTTGCTGTTACAGCAGAGGGAGACATTGTAGCAACTGATCTTGGTAACTCACGTCTGCAATTTTTGGGCAAAGATGGGTCTTTCAAGAAGAAAGTCGATCTCAGATTTAAGCCATGGTCTGTGGCGGCACTGACAAACGGTGAGCTGTTGGTGACAGGAGACGGACACAGGATTCACGTACTGGACAAACAGGGGAGGGAGTCACGTGTCATCCAGGTGACAGGGGCTGCAGAGACAAGTGAAACTACTGAGGGAGTCGCGGTTGACAGTTTGGGACGCATCATCGTCACAATCGGGCACCAAGTTTTCAAACTCAGCCCCGGCGGTGACGTCATGATGAGGATTGGGGGCAAAGGTCAAGGTCAGCAGTATTTAGGCTCCTCCCTCCGTGTGGCCGTCAACAGCAGGAATCAGATCATTGTCAGTGATTGGTACAACGATAAAATGATGATGTTTGACCCATCCGGTCGCCATCTGTTCACGTGCGGGTCACGTGGCTCGGAACCTGGTCAGCTGAACAATCCCTACTGTGTCATAACGGACAGCGAGGACAACATTATTGTGTCTGACTGTAACAACCGTCGTGTTTCCCTGTTCAGTCGGGACGGCACGTTTATCAGGCACGTGCTGACAGAGACTGAACACAGTCTGCGCGGTCCAATGGGGCTGGCATTGACTTACGACGGACATCTGATTGTTTCTGATTTCAATAATACCATCACATTTTTCAAGTAAGACGCAACTTTAGGACATCCACAAGTACTTAATCCATACTTCCAATCTATGCAAGATTTTAATGTCTCCAATATGTATTTTCTTAATGTCATATTCATCCGTGTCAGTAAGACGTCATTTAATTTGATTGTTCAATTTAAATTAACTCTTGTAAAGCCTATCCTTAGTTAGGAATATAATTTCAATACCATCATTGCCCCCTTTCGTATCAGTATGAAACATAATGGTTAACAATGATATTCTGTTCATTGTGTTGACAGAGCAAATAGGATGTTTCATTCTGAATTGACAATTCATGTAAACACGAATATCATGTGGTTTATCCGACAAGGTCAAGTAAATATTTAAAGTGTCAGATATAGAACATTTGCTGTTTCTTTCAGGCCTGCCACGTCATGCTCATTAAGTTTTCTTTCAGCAGCGATATACTTTGTAGTCATTTTGTCATACATTCCTGTATTCAATGAGACTGCACATCGAATAAGATAAAGTCTACTAAAAAGGTAAGGTGTGGGACAGTTCATTAACCACTTACTTCTAAGAAGAAGTCAAATCCAATGATAAGATGCAACTTCAGCTGAATAGGCATTAGTGCTATGTACAACATTGTATTTTGTTTCCCTCGAGACTGTTCCTGCAATTAGCCTTCGGGCATGACTTTGCAAATAAACCTGCGTTGATACTAAAAAGGTAAAAGTTATGTAACTTATTCTTGAGCACAAGAGCTACCTAATACTCAAACTTTGTGACCATAGCTTGTTCAGCACGAGATAGAAAACCCGGAATTTGTGCTGCAGTACCAAGAGAAGCCGCTAGGAGGTAAAAAATCTAATCATTTCTAGCTTTCATCACACCCCACCAACACGCCAAGTATGAAACTAATCCATTCAGCCATTCTTGAGTTTTCTTTTTGACAGACAGAAGGACAGACCGACACGCA
Organism: Branchiostoma floridae; assembly: GCF_000003815.2. NCBI lineage: Eukaryota > Metazoa > Chordata > Leptocardii > Amphioxiformes > Branchiostomatidae > Branchiostoma > Branchiostoma floridae. Next base: position 28,452,102 of record NC_049982.1, read on the forward strand.
AACGCTAGTGAAAATATAACCTCCATGACATTTCAAGGAGGTAATAATGAATGCGGTGTTTTCAGGGCGGTTTCACTGATTGGCATACCGTGAGAGTTTGGTGTGCGCCAGTGGCTTTCTTTGGGGGGCCTGGAGGCAACCTGTAAGAATGATGATTCTTTTTTCGTGTTTATTATTTCTTTTGTAAGAATACGACAGTTTCGACGAAAGTGCGGTGTATCATTCCAAAAGCTTAAAACTGTTATTAAGTTTTTGTAGGACCCCTCCCGACCAGTGGAACGTTCCACCGTGAACGTCACCATGTGTCAACAAGTTTGGTTTTGCTGCGTCATACTTCCGGGTGAGAAAATGGCGTCTAACGCAATCAGCGACATTACCGACGAATTTCTCGTCTGCCAGGTGTGTCTTGAGGACTTCAAGCAGCCTAAGATGCTGCCGTGTCTTCACACCTTCTGTCAGCCGTGTTTGGAGAAGCTCCTGGCCACAGAGCCGGTAGGGAAACTGGACTGTCCAACATGCCGACAGGACGTGCCACTCCCTGAAAATGGCGTCCAGGGGCTGAAGTCCAACTTCCTCGTTGGCAAACTGCGCGACATTCTGCAACAACAGCCAAAAGGAGAAACTTCCGAGGCGCGGGAGGATGGAGTCCCCTGTACCGTCTGTGAGGCCGGGAACTCGGCTCAGTTCTACTGTGTGGATTGTACCGACTACCTGTGTCAGTCGTGCAACAAAGTGCACCGTGGGCTCAAAATGAGCAGGGCCCACAAAGTTGTCACAGTTCAAGACCTGCGATCCGGCCAGGCTGCCGCCGAGCTCCGAGCAAGGGAGACCTCCAAGTGTGAGGATCACCAAGAACTGAACAAGTTCTACTGCGACACCTGTCACCGGGTCATCTGTTTGCACTGTGTGGTCACGGCACACAAAGATCACTTGTATGTGGAGATAGAGAAGGCGGCCGAAAGGGAGGGAGCAAAGATCAAGGAAAAACAAGCCACAGTAAAGAACACGGCAGACTTGCATGAGGAGTGGATACAACAGTTGCAGTCAGTAAAGGACGAGTGGTCTGCACAGGTACAGCGGGCAGAAGAACAGATCAGAAAACAAGTCAACTCGATCATCGAAGCCGCGAAGAAGGTGGGAAACGACAGAATTGCTCAGCTTCGCGCCATGAACGCTGCTCGGGAGAAACAGCTACAAGCCGCCATGGAGGCAGCTGAGATGGACCTGGCCTCAGCCAGGAGCTGTGTCCAGTTCACGGACAACGTGTTGGAGTACGGGAGCCCGGCGGAGCTCATGTCGGTGGCCGGAGAACTGACCGTACGGTTGGACCAAACCGCGGACGAGAAGACAACCGACAAGGCTGAAATGACCAAAGACTTGGTGAACTTGAAAATTAAACTTTTCACTTATAACGTGGAGCAGGAAGTGTCCAAACTTGTCGGTGAGATCACGAAAACAGCAAACCCGAAGTTATCTTCACCTTCAACGTTAACTACTCAGGTGCGACACAACATGGTGATCGGTAAGGACGGCGGAGGTCTAAAACGCATTAAAGTTGTAGGGGAGAACGTTAACAGATTTGGCCAGTTTGAAGGTCTGGAGTCGCTTGCTGTCACAGCAGAGGGAGACATTGTAGCAACTGATTACGGCAACTCACGTCTGCAATTTTTGGGCAAAGAAGGGCCTTTCAAGCAGAGAGTCGATCTAACATTTCAGCCATGGTTTGTGGCGGCACTGACAAACGGTGAGCTGTTGGTGACAGGAGACGGACACAGGATTCACGTACTGGACAAACAGGGGAGGGAGTCACGTGTCATCCAGGTGACAGGGGCTGCAGAGACAGGTAGAACTACACAAGGTGTTGCTGTTGACGGTTTGGGACACATCATCGTCACAATCGGGCACCAAGTTTTCAAACTCAGCCCCAGCGGTGACGTCATGATGAGGATCGGGGGCGAAGATCAAGGTCAGCAGTATTTTGGCCCCTACCTCCGTGTGGCCGTCAACAGCAGGAACCAGATCATCGTCAGTGATTGGGACAACCATAAAATGATGATGTTTGACCCCTCCGGTCGCCATCTGTTCACGTGTGGGTCATATGGCTCCGGACCTGGTCAGCTGGACTATCCCCACTGTGTCATAACGGACAGCGAGGACAACATTATTGTGTCTGACTATAACAACCATCGTGTTTCCGTGTACAGTCGGGACGGCACGTTTATCAGGCACGTGGCATTGACTTGCGACGGACATTTGATTGTTTCTGAGAGCAAAACCATCACTTTTTTCTTGTAAAACGCAACTTGAAAACATCCACAAGTACTTAATCCATACTTCTAATCTATGTTAGATTTTAATGTCTCCATAATGTACTTTCTTTATGTCATATTCATCCGTGTCAGTAAGACGTCATTTAATTTGATTGTTCAATTTAACTCAACTCTTGTAAAGCCTATCCAAAGGGGCATTCCACTCCAGAAGGGAGTCTTGTTTTCCGATAAATAATGTGTCAATGAATACATAATCAGCCGAATTTTGTGGAATTTACCTTGGGAAGAATTACGTGATGTGTGTTTTATAAAACAATAATGACACTCACAAAACCCATGCAGACCCTACCCATGCATTCCCTATACGCATAGACACTTTGTTGATCGTACATATTTTCGGAATAAATGAGGTACGCTGAGGACACCGAGAAGGCAAATTGCTCATAAGATAGCAAAGAATACAAGAACAAGACGAAATTTCTTAGCGAACCTGAAATAAGTTTGGTAACCTTACCTAAAAGTTCTGCATTGTATTCAGCCATAGTATTAATTCAATTAGAGGGTACTTGGGGAGTTTAGTAGAAGACTGAATGCTTTTGAGGCATGTGGAGCAACTGGGTACTTTATCGTATAATGTAAAATCGTATGCAGTTATCACTTCCTAAAATGAATGTCTATCGGAAAATAACACTACCGTGTCGAGTGGAATGCCCCTTTAAGTTAGGAATGTAATTCCAATACCATCTTTGCCCCCTTTTATATCAGTATGAAACATAATGGTTAACAAGGATATTCTGTTCATTGTGTCGATAGAGCAAATAGAATGTTTCATTATGAATTGACAATTTACTTAAAACGATCGAATACGAATAAAATCAACAACATACTATCTGTAATTGAATCAATAATCAATACATATATCGCGTGGTATATCCGACAAGCCACAAGGTCAAGTAAATATTTGAAATGTCAGATATAGAACATTTGCTGTTTCTTTCAGGCTTGCCTCGCCATGCTCATTAAATTTTCTTCCAGCAGTGATATACATTTGTAGTCTTTTTGTCATACATTCCTGTATTCAACGAGACTGCACATCGAATTAGATTGATAAAGTCTACTAAAAAGGTAGGGTGTGGGACAGTTCATTAACCACTGCCTTCTAAGAAGAAGTCAAATCCAATAATAAGATGCAACTTCAGCTGAATAAACATTAGTGCTATGTACTACATTGTAATTTGTTTCCCTCGAGAATGTTCCTGCAATTAGCCTTCGGGCATGATTTTGCAAATAAACTTGCGTTGATACTAAAAAGGTAGATAAAAAGTGAAAAATAAATTCCCAAACTTTCCAAACTTTCCAAACAAATGCCACACTTTCATGATGCCACATCCACGATTTCTTAAAAGAACTTAACCCTTAAGCTGCGGCTCCCGATTCAAGAGACACGAGGAGCGTGAGGTGTCTTAAGATGTCGGTGGGATAAAGCAAACAGCAATACAAGAGCGTACCATATCATGTACAGGTCAAGAGATACATTGAAAAAACTGCAATGATAGATTATTCTCATTAATTATACAAAAATACTCCTATTTCGCATAAATGATATTTTATTTTGTACAACATTGTCTAAGGTACCTACATACCAAAAATCTTAAAAATTTGTTGTTCCCTTCTTGAGTTATCCCTAACTTCAGAAGTTTTAACAAATATGCCCTACTATCCCAAAACTAGTCGCTAGGGGGGGGGGGGGGGGGGCCAAAATTTTTTCCCTTTTTCCTGAGCACAAGAGCTACCTAATACTCAAAATTTGAGACCGTAGCTTGTTTAGCACGAGATGGAAAACCCGGAAGTTGTGCTGCAGTACCACGGGAAGCCGCTAGGGGGCCCCAAATCTAATCATGTCTAGCTTTCATCACACCCCACCAACACACCTTTTGCTTTAATGCAATTATGCTCTGGAACTCATTGCCATCTGACATTAAGTCACTGTGTACATTGTCCAGTTTTAAACAAGCCATCTCAAACATTGTCACCTAGACCGTTTACCTCTAAACACTATGCTCTATTGTAAATACAGTACTGTGATTGTTGTGGGTTTTTTTAATGTATGACGTATAGTCAAGTGGAATGTTTGAACCTTGGAAGATTAGCCCGTAAGGGCTAAAGGTTTTTTAATAAACAACAACAAATAAACAACACCAAGTATTAAACTAATCCATTCAGTCGTTCTTGAGTTTTCTTGTTGACAGACAGAAAGGCAGACAGGCACATAATCGCTAGTGAAAATATAACCTCCATGACATTTCATGGATGTAATAATGAATGCGGTGTTTTCAGGGCGGTTACGCTGATTGACATACCAGAGTTTGGTGTGCGCCAGTGGCTTCTGTGGGAGGCCTGGAGGCAACAAGTAAAAATGATGATTCTTTTTCGTGTCAGACTATTCTTGATTTTGTAAGAATACGACAGTTTCGACGATAGTACGATGTGTCCTTCCAAAAACTTAAAACGAATGACACTTACTGCTCTTAATTTTTTGCAGAACCCCTCCCGCCCAGTGGAACGTTCCACCGTGAACGTCAACAGGTGTCAACAAGTTTGGTTTCGGTGCGTCATACTTCCGGGTGAGAAAATGGCGTCGAACGCAATCAGCGACATTACCGACGAATTTCTCGTCTGCCAGGTGTGTCTTGAGGACTTCAGGCAGCCTAAGGTGCTGCCGTGTCTTCACACTTTCTGCCAGCCGTGTTTGGAGAGGCTCCTGGCCACAGAGCCGGCAGGGAAACTGGATTGTCCAACATGCCGACAGGACGTGCCACTCCCTGAAAATGGCGTCCAGGGGCTGAAGTCCAACTTCCTCGTTGGAAAGCTGCGCGACATTCTGCAACAACAGCCGAAAGGGGAAACTTCCGAGGCGCGGGAGGATGGAGTCCCCTGTACGGTCTGTGAGGCCGGGAACTCCGCTCAGTTCTACTGTGTGGAGTGTCCCGACTACCTGTGTCAGACGTGTAACGATATGCACGGACGGTTCAAAGCTAATCGGTCCCACAAAGTTGTAACAGTTCAAGACCTGCAATCCGGCAAGGCTGCCGCCGAGCTCCGGTCAAGAGAGACCTCCAAGTGTGAGGATCACCAGGAACTGAACAAGTTCTACTGTGACACCTGTCACCGGGTCATCTGTCTGCACTGTGTGGTCACGGCGCACAAAGATCACCAGTATGTGGAGATAGAGAAGGCGGCCGAGAGGGAGGGAGCAAAGATCAAGGCAAAACTGACCGCAGTGAAAAACACAGCAGACCTCCATCAGAACTGGATACGAGACTTGCAGTCAGTAAAGGACGAGTGGTCCTCACATGTACAGCGGGCAGAAGAACAGATCAAAAAACAAGTCAACTCGATCATCGAGGCCGCGAAGAAAGTGGGAAACGACAGAATCGCTCAGCTTCGCGCCATGAACGCTGCTCGGGTGAAACAGATGGAAGCCGCCATGGGGGCAGCTGAGATGGACCTGGCCTCAGCCAAGAGCTGTGTCCAGTTCACGGACAACGTGTTGGAGTACGGGAGCCCGGCGGAGCTCATGTCGGTGGCCGGAGAGCTGACCGGACGGTTGGACCAAACCGCGGACGAGAAGAAAGCCGACAAGACTGAAATGACCAAAGACTTGGTGAACTTGACGGTCAAACCATCGACTTATAACGTGGAGCAGGAAGTGTCCAAACTTGTCGGTGAGATTACGAAAACATTAATCCCGATGTTATCTTCACCTCCGACGTTAACTACGCAGGTGCGACCAAATATGGTGATCGGTAAGGACGACAGAGGTCTAAAACGCATTAAAGTTGTAGGGAAGGACAGAGTTGGACAGTTTCTGACGTCGCTTGCTGTCACAGCAGAGGGAGACATTGTAGCAACTGATAATCGCAACTCACGTCTGCAATTTTTGGGCAAAGATGGGTCTTTCAAGCAGAGAGTCGATCTAACATTTCAGCCATGGTCTGTGGCGGCACTGACAAACGGTGATCTGCTGGTGACAGGAGACGGACACAGGATTCACGTGCTGGACAAACAGGGGAGGGAGTCACGTGTCATCCAGGTGACAGGGGCTGCAAATAAAGGAGGGACTACATTTGGTATCGCTGTTGACGGTTTGGGACGCATCATCGTCACTATCGGGCGCCAAGTTTTCAAACTCAGCCCCAGCGGTGACGTCATGATGAGGATCGGGGGCGAAGATCAAGGTCAGCAGGATTTTGGCTCCTCCCTCCGTGTGGCCGTCAACAGCAGGAACCAGATCATTGTCAGTGATTGGCAGAACAACAAAATGATGATGTTTGACCCTTCTGGTCGCCATCTGTTCACGTGCGGTTCATATGGCTCGGGACCTGGTCAGCTGAACTATCCCCACTGTGTCATAACGGACAGCGAGGACGACATTATTGTATCTGACTGTAACAACCGTCGTGTTTCCCTGTTCAGTCGGGACGGCACGTTTATCAGGCACTTGCTGACACAGACTGAACACAGTCTGGGCAATCCAAGGGGGCTGGCATTGACTCACGACGGACATCTGATTGTTTCTGAGTTCACAACCATCGCTTTTTTCATGTAAAACGCAACTTGAAGACATCCACAAGTACTTAATCCATACTTCCAATCTATGCAAGATTTTAATGTCTCCAAGAGGTATTTTCGTAATGTCATATGCACCCGTGTCAGTAAGACGTCATTTAATTTGATTGTTCAATTTAACTCAACTCTTGTAAAGCCTATCCTTAAGTTAGGAATGTAATTCCAATACCATCTTTGCCCCCTTTTATATCAGTATGAAACATAATGGTTAACAATGATATTCTGTTCATTGTGTCGATAGAGCAAATAGGGTGTTTCATTATGAATTGACAATTTACTTAACACGATCGAATACGAATAAAATCAACAACATACTATCTGTAAATGAATCAATAACCAATACATATAGCATGTGCTATATCCGACAAGGTCAAGTAAATATTTAAAATGTCAGATATAGAACAGTTGCTGTTTTTTTCAGGCCTGCCTCGTCATCCTCATTAAAGTTTTCTTTCAGCAGCGATATACTTTGTAGTCATTTTTGTCATACATTCCTATATTCAATGAGACTGCACATCGAATAAGATAAAGTCTGCTAAAAAGTTAAGGTGTGGGACAGTTCATTAACCACTGACTTCTAAGAAGAAGTCAAATCCAATGATAAGATGCAACTTCAGCTGAATAGACATTAGTGCTATGCACTAGTACTACATTGTATTTTGCTTCCATCGAGAATGTTCCTGCAATTAGCCTTCGGGCATGATTTTGCAAATAAACTTGCGTTGATACTAAAAAGGTAAAAGTTATGTAACTTATTCCTGAGCCGAGAGCTACCTAATACTCAAAATTTGTGACCATAGCTTGTTCAGCACGAGATGGAAAACCCGGAAGTTGGGCTGCAGTACCTCGGGAAGCCGCTAGGGGGCAGAAAATCTAATGATTTCTAGCTTTCATCACACCCCACCAACACACCAAGTATAAAACTAATCCATTCAGCCGTTCTTGAGTTTCCTTCTTGAAGAATAGAAAGACAGACAGACACACAAACGCTAGTGAAAATATAACCTCCATGACATTTCATGGATGTAATAATGAATGCGGTGTTTTCAGGGCGGTTACACTGATTGACATACCAGAGTTTGGTGTGCGCCAGTGGCTTTCTGTGGGGAGCATGGAGCAGCAATTATATAAGATAGGTGATTCTTTTTCGTGTTAGGTTATTCTTACTTTTGTAAGAATGCGACAGTTTCGACAAAAGTGCATGCGGTGTATCAGTCCAAAAAATTAAACTGTTGTTAAGTTTTTGCAGAACCCCTCCCGACCAGTGGAACGTTCCACCGTGAACGTCACCAGGTGTCAACAAGTTTGGTTTCGCTGCGTCATAGCCTGCGTCATACTTCCGGGTGAGAAAATGGCGTCGAACGCAATCAGCGACATTACCGACGAATTTCTCGTCTGCCAGGTGTGTCTTGAGGACTTCAGGCAGCCTAAGGTGCTGCCGTGTCTTCACACCTTCTGTCAGCCGTGTTTGGAGAGGCTCCTGGCCACAGAGCCGGTAGGGAAACTGGACTGTCCAACATGCCGACAGGACGTGCCACTCCCTGAAAATGGCGTCCAGGGGCTGAAGTCCAACTTCCTCGTTGGCAAACTGCGCGACATTCTGCAACAACAGCCGAAAGGGGAAACTTCCCAGGCGAGGGAGGATGGAGTCCCCTGTACAGTCTGTGAGGCCGGGAACTCCGCTCAGTTCTACTGTGTCGAGTGTCCCGACTACCTGTGTCAGACGTGTAACGATATGCACGGACGGTTCAAAGCTAATCGGTCCCACAAAGTTGTAACAGTTCAAGACCTGCAATCCGGCAAGGCTGCCACCGAGCTCCGGGCAAGGGAGACCTCCAAGTGTGAGGATCACCAGGAACTGAACAAGTTCTACTGTGACACCTGTCACCGGGTCATCTGTCTGCACTGTGTGGTCACGGCGCACAAAGATCACCAGTATGTGGAGATAGAGAAGGCGGCCGAGAGGGAGGGAGCAAAGATCAAGGCAAAACTGGCCACAGTGAAAAACACAGCAGACCTCCATCAGAACTGGATACAAGACTTGCAGTCAGTGAAGGACGAGTGGTCTTCACAGGTACAGCTGACAGAAGACGAGATCAGAAAACAAGTCAACTCGATCATCGAGGTCGCGAAGAAGGTGGGAAACGACAGAATCGCTCAGCTTCGCGCCATGAACGCTGCTCGGGAGAAACAGATGGAAGCCGCCATGGAGGCAGCTGAGATGGACCTAGCCTCGGCCAAGAGCTGTGTCCAGTTCGCGGACAACGTGTTGGAGTACGGGAGTCCGGCGGAGATCATGTCGGTGGCCGGAGAACTGACCGAACGGTTGGACCAAACCGCGGACGAGAAGAAAGCCGACAAGGCTGAAATGACCAAAGACTTGGTGAACTTGACAGTCGAACCTTCGACTTATAACGTGGAGCAGGAAGTGTCCAAACTTGTCGGTGAGATCAAGAAAACAGCAATCCAAATGTTATCTTCACCTCCAACGTTAACTACGCAGGTGCGACACAATATGGTGATCGGTAAGGACGGCGGAGGTCTAAAACGTATTAAAATTGTAGGGGTAAACAGAATTGGACAGTTTCAATGGCTGACGTCGCTTGCTGTCACAGCAGAGGGAGACATTGTAGCAACTGATTACGGCAACTCACGTCTGCAATTTTTGGGCAAAGATGGGTCTTTCAAGAAGAAGGTCAATCTCAGATTTCAGCCATTGTGTGTGGCGGCACTGACAAACGGTGATCTGTTGGTGACAGGAGACGGACACAGGATTCACGTACTGGGCAAACAGGGGAGGGAGTCTCGTGTCATCCAGGTGACAGGGGCTGCCGAGACAGGTGCAAATACGACTGGTATCGCGGTTGACGGTTTGGGACACATCATCGTCACAATTGGGCACCAAGTTTTCAAACTCAGCCCCAGCGGTGACGTCATGATGAGGATCGGGGGCAAAGATGAAGGTCAGCAGGATTTTGGCTCCTCCCTCCGTGTGGCCGTCAACAGCAGGAACCAGATCATCGTCAGTGATTGTAACAACAACAAAATTAAGAAGTTTGACCCCTCCGGTCGCCATCTGTTCACGTGCGGGTCACGTGGCTCGGGACCTGGTCAGCTGAAGAATCCCCACTGTGTCATAACGGACAGCGAGGACGACATTAGTGTGTCTGACTATTACAACAATCGCGTTTCCCTGTTCAGTCGGGACGGCACGTTTATCAGGCACGTGCTGACAGAGACTGAACACAGTCTGGACGGTCCAATGGGGCTGGCAGTGACTCACGACGGACATTTGATTGTTTCTGAGAGCAAAACCATCACTTTTTTCTTGTAAAACGCAACTTGAAAACATCCACAAGTACTTAATCCATCCTTCTAATCTATGTTAGATTTTAATGTCTCCATAATGTACTTTCTTTATGTCATATTCATCCGTGTCAGTAAGACGTCATTTAATTTGAATGTTCAATTTAACTCAACTCTTGTAAAGCCTATCCTTAAGTTAGGAATGTAATTCCAATACCATCTTTGCCCCCTTTCATATCAGTATGAAACATAATATTATGGTTAGCAATGATATTCTTGTTCATTGTGTCGATAGAGCAAATAGGATGTTTCATTATGAATTGACAATTTACTTAACACGATCGAATACGAATAAAATCAACAACATACTATCTGTAAATGAATCAATACTCAATACATATATCATGTGCTATATCCGACAAGGTCAAGTAAATATTTGAAATGTCAGATATAGAACATTTGCTGTTTCTCGCAGGCCTGCCTTGTCATGCTCAGTAAATTTTCTTCCAGCAGTGATATACATTGTAGTCATTTTGTCACACATTCCTGTATTCAACGACACTGCACATCGAATAGTTAAATATAAGATTTATAAAGTCTACTAAAGGGTAGGGTGTGGGACAGCTCATTAACCACTGCCTTCTAAGAAGAAGTCAAATCCAATAATAAGATGCAACTTCAGCTGAATAGACATTAGTGCTATGCACTAGTACTACATTGTATTTTGTTTCCCTCGAGAATGTTTCTGCAATTAGCCTTCGGGCATGATTTTGCAAATAAACTTGCGTTGATACTAAAAAGGTAGATAAAAAGTGAAAAATAAATTCACAAACTTTAAAATTTCCAAACAAATGTCACACTTTCATGATGCCACATCCACGATTTCTTAAAAGAACTTAACCCTTAAGCTGCGGCTCCCGATTCCAGAGACACGAGGAGCGTGAGGTGTCTTGAGATGTCGGTGGGATCAAGCAAAGAGCAATACATGAGCGTACCATATCATGTACAGGACAAGAGATGCATTGAAAAAAATAGCTAGGATAGATAATTCTCATTTATTATGCAAATATACTCCAATTTCACATAAATTGTATTTCATTTTGTACAACATTGTCTAAGGTACCTACATACTGAAAATCATAAATATTTGTTGTTCCCTTCTTGAGTTATCCACTTCAGAAGTTTTTGACAAAAATGCCCCTGCAATCCCAAAACTAGTCGCTATTTGGGGGGGGGCGCAAAGTTATGTCACTTATTCCTGAGCACAAGAGCCTCCCAATGCTCAAAATTTGTGACCATAGCTTGTTCACAGCAAGAGATAGAAAACCCGGAAGTTGTGCTGCAGTACCAAGAGAAGCCGCTAGGAGGCCAAAAATCTAATCATTTCTAGCTTTCATCACAACCCACCAACACGCCAAGTATGAAACTAATCCATTCAGCCATTCTTGAGTTTTCTTTTTGACAGACAGAAGGACAGACCGACACACAAACGCTAGTGAAAATATAACCTCCATGACATTTCAAGGAGGTAGTAATGAATGCGGTGTTTTCAGGGCGGTTACACTGATTGGCATACCGTGAGAGTTTGGTGTGCGCCAGTGGCTTTCTTTGGGGGGCCTGGAGGCAACAAGTAAGAATAATTATGATTCTTTTTCGTGTCTATTCTTTCTTTTGTAAGAATACGACAGTTTCGACGAAAGTGCGGTGTTTAATTCTAAAAGCTTAAAACTGTATTAAGTTTTTGCAGAACCCCTCCCGACCAGTGGAACGTTCCACCGTGAACGTCACCAGGTGTCAACAAGTTTGGTTTCGCTGCGTCATACTTCCGGGTGAGAAAATGGCGTCGAACGCAATCAGCGACATTACCGACGAATTTCTCGTCTGCCAGGTGTGTCTTGAGGACTTCATGCATCCTAAGATGCTGCCGTGTCTTCACACCTTCTGCCAGCCGTGTTTGGAGAAGCTCCTGGCCACAGAGCCGGTAGGGAAACTGGACTGTCCGACGTGCCGACAGGACGTGTCCCTCCCACAAAATGGCGTGCAGGGGCTGAAGTCCAACTTCCTCGTTGGCAAACTGCGCGACATTCTGCAACAACAGCCGCAACAACAGCCAAAAGGGGAAACTTCCCAGGCGAGGGAGGAAGGAGTCCTCTGTGCAGTGTGTGAGGTCGGAAACTCGGCTCAGTTTTATTGTGTTGAGTGTACCGACTACCTGTGTCAGACGTGTAAAGACATGCACCGTCGGTTCAAAGTAAGCAGGGACCACAAAACTGTAACAATACAAGACCTGCAATCCGGCCAAGCTGCCACCGAGCTCCGGGCAAGGGAGACCTGCAAGTGTCAGGATCACCAAGAACTGAACAACTTCTACTGTGACACCTGTCACCGAGTCATCTGTCTGCACTGTGTGGTCACGGCGCACAAAGATCACCAGTATGTGGAAATAGAGAAGGCGGCAGAGAGGGAGGGGGCAAAGATCAAGGAAAAACAGGCCACAGTAAAGAACACAGCAGACTTGCATGAGAAGTGGACACAACAGTTGCAGTCAGTAAAGGACGAATGGTCTGCACAGGTACAGCGGACAGAAGAACAGATCAGAAAACAAGTCAACTCGATCATCGAGGCCGCGAAGAAGGTGGGGAACGACAGAATCGCTCAGCTTCGCGCCATGAACGCTGCTCGGGAGAAACAGCTGGAAGCCGCCATGGAGGCAGCTGAGATGGACCTGGCCTCAGCCAGGAGCTGTGTCCAGTTCACGGACAACGTGTTGGAGTACGGGAGCCCGGCGGAGCTCATGTCGGTGGCCGGAGAACTGACCGGACGGTTGGACCAAACCGCGGACGAGAAGAAAGCCGACAAGGCTGAAATGACCAAAGACTTGGTGAACTTGACAGTCGAACCGTCGACTTATAACGTGGAGCAGGAAGTGTCCAAACTTGTCGGTGTGATCACGAAAACATTAAACCCGAAGTTATCTTCACCTCCAACGTTAACTACGCAGGTGCGACCAAATATGGTGATCGGTAAGGGCGACGGAGGTCTAAAACGCATTAAAGTTGTAGGGAAGGATAGAGATGGACAGTTTCAAGGCCTGACGTCGCTTGCTGTCACAGCAGAGGGAGACATTGTAGCAACTGATTACGGCAACTCACGTCTGCAATTTTTGGGCAAAGATGGGTCTTTCAAGAAGAAAGTCGATCTCAAATTTCATCCATGGTCTGTGGCGGCACTGACAAACGGTGAGCTGTTGGTGACAGGAGACGGACACAAGATTCACGTACTGGACAAACAGGGGAGCGGGTCACGTGTCATCCGAGCAAGTGACAGGGGCTGCAGAGACAGATAAACCTACACTCGGTATCGCTGTTGACGGTTTGGGACGCATCATCGTCACTATCGGGCACCAAGTTTTCAAACTCAGCCCCAGCGGTGACGTCATGATGAGGATCGGGGGCAAAGGTCAAGGTCCGCAGTATTTAGGCTCCTTCCTCCATGTGGCCGTCAACAGCAGGAACCAGATCATTGTCAGTGATTGGTTAAACAACAAAATGATGATGTTTGACCCCTCCGGTCGCCATCTGTTCACGTGCGGGTCACGTGGCTCGGGACCTGGACAGCTGTACCGTCCCCACTGTGTCATAACGGACAGCGAGGACAACATTATTGTGTCTGACTGTAACAACCGTCGTGTTTCCCTATTCAGTCGGGACGGCACGTTTATCAGGCACGTGCTGACACAGACTGAACACAGTCTGGGCTATCCAATGGGGCTGGCAGTGACTCACGACGGACATTTGATTGTTTCTGAGAGCAAAACCATCACTTTTTTCTTGTAGAACGCAACTTGAAAACATCCACAAATACTTAACCCATGCACTTCTAATCTATGCAAGATTTGAATGTCTCCAACATGTATTTAATTAATATCACATTCATCCGTGATAGTAAGACGTCATTTGATTTTATTGTTCAACTTAACTTAACTCTTGTAAAGCATATCCTTAAGTTAGGGATGTAATTTCAATACCATCTTGGCCCACTTTCATATCAGTATGAAACATAATGGTAAACAATGCCATGACTATTCTGTTTATTGTGTCGATAAAGTGAATAGGATGTTTCATGATGAATTTACAATTTTTCTTAACACTACGTATAGAATACGACAAAAAATCAACAACTATCTGTAAATATAGAATGCGAATAAAATCAACAACTATCTGCAAATGAATCAATAATTAATACATATATCATGTGCTATATTCGACAAGGTCAGGTAAATATTTAAAAGTTCAGATATCGAACATTTGCTGTTTCTCTCAGGCCTGCCTGACTTTACTCATGAAATATTCTTCCAGCAGTGATATACATTTGTAGTCTTTTTTCGGAAACAGTAGGACGGCAATAGCCACAAGCATGAATGATTATTATTAGTGTGTTGAATGAAATAATTTGATGACATGGTTTGTAAATATGATCTTGTGGTCTTTTCGGAAACAGTAGGACGGCAAGAGCCACAAGCATGAATGATTAGTGTGTTGAATGAAATAATTTGATGGCATGGTTTGTAAATATGATCTTGTGGTCTTGTCGGAAACAGTAGGACGGCAAGAGCCACAGGCATGAATGATTAGTGTGTTGAATGAAATGATTTGATGACATGGTCACTCTCCGTGAACGAGATGGACTGTCAGCCGTCGAAAGTTTGGAGGTATGTCACACTCACTGGAGGTATGTACCTTACCTTTAAAAACTGTCATTGCTTGGAGAAAATTTGGAGTAACTCAACTCATAATGTTATTTTTACCTCCAACGCGGTCTGAAACCAATAACAATGTTGGAGAGAACGGCAGTGGAGATGGAAAGTTTGACAATCTGACAAGGTGAACTAACGTTACAAGGGGCTGACCGAGTATCCCATCCCCGTGTAATCTCACCTTGATACCGCTAACCCCCATCAGGGACCCCCTGTCGTGCGCCTTCTTCAGAATCTGGTAAAACTTTGGCGGGACATTGTTAGGGTCCAACATGTACGTCTCCGTCACACCGCCGGTGAAGTCCACCAGAGCGTCACTGGTATGACCGCCCTCTAGCGCTTCGTACGAACCGTGCACCCTAAAAATTCAATACAAAATCTTGATCAACATCATGTTAGGGTAAATATACTTCTGTACACTCTAACACTATCTATGTATCTGTACATTCCATGTAGTCTCCAAGCATGACCCTACGGTGCCTTAGAGATAGTATCAAAGCTGGTAAAGGAGTATAGCCGGCCAAAGGGTGATAGCCGGCCAAAGGGAGTTAAACGGGCACTGTTGCTGGCTATGCTCCTTTGCCAGCTTTGATACTTTCTCTAAGGCACCGTAGGG
>NC_049982.1:28467778-28499025 GCF_000003815.2 Branchiostoma floridae
GGGGACCTCTGAAGTGTAATACATCTGCTTGGAGACTACATTCCATGTATGAAATACGCGTTTACAGTATCCAATATACACCAAATTTGAAATACCTTATTGTGCTCATCTAAAGATCAACGGTCACTGTAATTATAATTCTGTCAAGCATATACTGGAGAAAATACGTTTTATTCCGAAATGCGCCAAAATTTGATAAATTCCGTATCCTTGACCGAAACATTGTAGCAACAGCAATTCCATCGTCCGAATCCGGTGTTCTAATTTGAAATATCGAAAACGACACACTCGGATAATTCTATGGAAGCTCATGTGATAACAGCAGAAGCCCATGTGATAACCCAAGCTCTCCCCCGGTCCTGAACACCCATATCACCTTATCAAGAAGCTCGCGTGATAACAGTAGAACCCCATGTGATAACCAAAGTTATTACCCGATCCCGAACACCCGTATCGAACGTTATCACGAAGCTCGTGTGATAACAGTAGAAACCTATGTGATAGCCAATGTAATCACTCGGTACTGAATACCCGTAGATAACCCAAGTTATTACCCGGTACACGGCCCTGAACACCCGTATCGAAAGTTATCACGAAACTAGTATGATAATAGTAAAAGCCCGTGTGATAACCCCAGTTATCACCCGGTCTTGAACACCCTTATGAAACGTTATCGCGGCCAAGCTATAACATAAAACAGTAAATCTACACTCACTTAGCGTAAGCCTTCTCCAGCAGGGCGCTCCAGAACTCGTTCTGTTGGTCGGAGTGCAGTGAGAAGAAAGCCGGCCTACCCTGGACCGGGTCCATGACCATGGGGATGCGGTCATCCACAACCACGTCAATCCACTCGCCGTACCGCCAGAACTTGAAGTGGAAAATTCCAGCATAACTGAAAGAAATCGAAAATGTCATAACGTTGACCAGTTGACCTTGATGCAGAGTGTAACGGTTATCCATTGCTTTTAAAAGGTGGGGGTTCTAACGGTTATCAAGTCAACCGACGGTGGTTTCAAACTGCAATGTTGTCAAAATGCCTTGTTTTTAAAACAACGTATTATATAAGCTACACCGTGGATAAAGGTGAACTAGCAATACCGCCATGAAAAGTTTTTGTGAATTTCCTAATGGCTATTGAAGTTAGTGATTCTCCCCTTCATTTGCTCCACTTCCTTCCTTCGCTCCTTCCTTCCTTCCTTCCTTCCTTCCCTCCTTCCATCCACCCTTCCTTCCTTTCTTTCTTCCTTCCTTCTTTCCTTCCTTCCTGGGACCATTACTCCTGGACGGCTGACTATATCCGTCCAAGGACGTTATATCACAATGCTACGTTCAGGAAGGCGGTGTCGGAATGCAATGCTACAGTACCTAAAAATAATGTTCACTTACTTGTCTTGGAACCCTTGTCCAGAAGGAACCACTCTCTTGAACAGACCTGGTAGCGTGGTCAAAGCAGCTGTAGCTGCCAGCATCCAACAGTCACCTGTTTGAAATACCAGGAGGTTGAACTAAGACCAGGAAACGTAGCAAATTTTCAGCTTAAACCGTCACCCCTTGTTCAAATGAATCCTTCTACTGCAGCTTCCGAAACGTGACGTCAGAGACACGTAGCATCGGGTCAGGTAACCTGTACCGTCCCCCGTCTCTATTCAATGTCGGACGATGGACTCGAATGTACACTGCCTCATTCACTCCACCGATATTGGAAAGGGAGGTAGGGACGGGCGGCGACACAGTTTATTTGGCACGTATATATACGACCCGTTACTGTGGTTTAATATCTCTGACGCCCCCTCATAGAGGTAGTAGTAGAAGAAGCAAGTCTGTTCAAAACGTTTGCTATGTAAAGTCTTCTTTCATAAGACTAGGAAGTTTGTACTCGCGGTTGTAAGTGCATTTGTTTCTTAAAAGTATAATACTGGAGACGACGTTTTCTTTTGAAATAGAATCAGAAATACTGGAGCTTCTTAAAATAAAGTCAGGCATTCCAGGCCTCTTCTCATCCTACAACTCCCCTGAGTTCAACTTACATTTTGACACATCAACGTGTTCGTTGATATAACTTGAAACAATCTGAAGTATTTAGGGTACATAGTTATAGCAAAGTTGAGATACTAGTCTATAACTACTAGATACCTACACGCAATACTACCACACTGTATCTAGTAGGAATCATATTCTAAATGTTACGTGAGGAAGTCATAGATATGTATGTCACAACAGTATATCAATTCACGCCATTGCGTTGTGTGGCAAAAGTGTACCTGCGTTTTAATTTCATCAGATTGGTAAATGACTGTATTACAAAATTTTCTATTCACGACCACAAACATTATTTCCATAAACCGCATTCTTACATTTGTTTGATATCTTAGTATTGTTCCTTGGAAATATGTATGCAAATACGTTTGGTACCGCATTTGTAACACTATAGCAGCGACACCTAACTGCAGTACGAAGTAAACCAGTCATCATTGCTCTTCATTGCCCTGATCGAGGATAGTGACAGGCGTCACCAAAACGTTGGCCATGAAAATGCTGTGTGTGGATTTGAATAAAGAACTTTTGGTATACAGAAAAGTGCACGGTTGTGAGTTTATCTATGATAAATTAAATCTGTTTGTCAAGTTGAAGTTGAGTTAAACGACGTACCTACAACTCCCTGTACCACGTCAAACCGACTCACACCCTCGCTGATGAACAGTGGGTTGTCGCAGATGTCCTGTAACAACAGAAGGGATGTCACTATTATGAGGCGTTTAGTACATATTTACCTCAAGGAAAAATGGACAGATTGTTTTGGGTATGTCTGTTGGAGGGGGGGT
Source organism: Branchiostoma floridae (assembly GCF_000003815.2). Classification (NCBI taxonomy): domain Eukaryota; kingdom Metazoa; phylum Chordata; class Leptocardii; order Amphioxiformes; family Branchiostomatidae; genus Branchiostoma; species Branchiostoma floridae. Next base: position 28,470,601 of record NC_049982.1, read on the forward strand.
GTTTCCTGATATTTGACGGCAACGTTAACAACACCCAAGGATGGATTGTGATAATATTTGGTACGTGGGTAGGTGGTGGCAATACGAAGGTTAACTGCAACTGAACTCCATTTTAATCTTATGTCCTGCCTAGATATGCTTTGGTTATGATTTTGGCGGCAGATATCTTTCCGACAATACAGTACGATACCAATATTTATCACGTATGTCGGTATGTGCGTGTGTGTGTGTGTGTGTGTGTGTGTGTGTGTGTGTGTGTGTGTGTGTGTGTGTACATGTACGTGCGTGTGTGCGCGCGCGTGTGTGTGTCTGTGTCTGTCTGTATGTATGTGTGTGTGTGTGTGTGTGTGTGTGTGTGTGTGTGTGTGTGTGTGTGTGATGTGTTATTTCGATTAAACATTCGCTACTATGTAATCGGACCGTAAAATATTTCCGACCAAAACCTTGGATAACCCAGCCTAGGGAAAGGTATGCAAATACGACACGGGTGTCGCACCAAATATCTGCCCTGCCAGATTTTTTGCTCCCTATACCAGTGCGGAGTTAAGGTTGTCGCAATTGGCTTATGTATCTGTGTCTGAATAGCCGGTATAACCGCTCTTCGGCATAAACACCAGCTTCACATGCTTAGGACAACGTTAGGGTTAAGGTGATGGCTAAGTTTAGGGTTAGGGTTGGATTTAGAAATAGGGTTAGGTTAGCCTTTCACAGTTTGACCCCCTCACAAAATCGGCTCATAATTCTGCCTGAAAATTTCCACGCCTCACATGCGTAACACACAACTCTGCCCTCAGGTATACAGGACCCCCCCCCCCCCATGCATTGCGGGGGCAAATATTTTGACAGGGGCAGGCATTTGGCTTGACACCGGACCTCTCGATCATTTTTAGCAATCTTTTTAGAGATAAGAGATAAGACAGACTCGTGAGCTTGGACCTTAACATCCTTATTAAGTCATGCCGGGCGAAGATTGCACTGATACAGAATGAAGGGCAAGTTCTTGTCGTGCCCTTCTGATTTTAGGATAATTTTTGCAGCTGCTATATGACATATGCGTGGTTTACGATCTATACCAGTAGGTCGTCTTAGATTTTTGTTATCTTCTGTCATAGCATTGTATCCGGCCGTATTAAAGCTCCCGAATCTCTTCTATACTCTCCGCAAATACGTATTACTATACGAAACTGATGTACAATCAATGATAAAAAATTAACCAAAGGAAGATGTGCAGTAATACAAGCTAAGTATGTTCGTCATTTTTTATCCATTTGCGCCATATTTATTTGCGAAGATCTGAAAACATTCTTATAAAACGCACCAGTTTGGAAAACTTTTCAAATGCCTTTGACAACTTGGCGCAGTCCAGTCAGTTACCCCCCTTCAGTGACCTACATGTATACACTCGTAACCCTCTTATACCGGGGTTTGACCCAGCGTAACTTAATATCCGACCTTTCCGGATAGACATATGTGGCTGCGATTGATTTTTATAAAGAAGGACTGCTTTCGGCTTTTAGCGTTTATCCAAATTATACTTCTGTTCTACATTGATAAAGAATGGGTGGTGCTGAATTACTCGGTCAATAATGTAATCAACTAATGGAAATATGGAATTCAATTTGATAAGATTCCCCCGAGGATTTGTCTATTAATGATTTGTTGCCAAGAAACATTTTTAGTCAAACTTCAGTTGTGATAATTCTTTCTGATTATGATTCCCTTCGCGTTAGATGGATTACATGTTTTATCTGTATGACCTAATTCGGCTAAAAACGTTACGTGCTCATTGTACGACCGTCGTACGAGCGAAATCTTAAAATAGTTGTGCAAATGTCTATAGCCAGGGTTCAACATAGGGATGGACTGTAGAAGTCACAATAAATATGTCTATTTTGGTACAGATATTGGAATAACAGACCTGCTCTTATATTCAATTTCAGGACGGCTGACTTTTTATTACGACATTTGCACAACTATTTCAAGATTTCGCTCGTACGACGTACGCTCGTAATAAAGAGTCAGCCGTCCTGAAATTGAATATCAGGGCAGGTCTGTTATTGCAATATCTGTACCAAAATAGACATTTTTATTATGACTTCCAGAGTTCATTCCTATGTTGAACCCTGGCTTTAGACATGTCATTTGCCCATGTTGGAACGTTTCCAGAGCTCGACATTATTGGCAATGGTGAACAAATTAGATTAAGACCATATTTCAGTACTTCCTCTTGGCGAGGCCTCGACAGCAAAGTATTGCAGTGAAATTGACGTATCAACACCAACAATTTGATTTGAAAATCAAACGGCGTCTATGCAAAAGACAGCGCTTTCAGAGGAGGTCCAAGGAAATGTTCAAATCTTAACCCTCTGAAACGCCATTGCCTACATTTTGAGAGGCAAGGTAGCACTCAGCTAAATTTAATGGCACTTCATTGGTGAACAAATACTTTAGAGTTGACTTTGAGGGGGGAGGGGCGATGCAACACCGTGATATTTTTCCGGGGAGGGGTGCGCCCCCCTGCCCCGGTGCCACCGCCACTGCTTTGGTCTCGATCTGAACTTCTTTTCCCACGAGTATCAGAGAGTATTTCTGACATTGACCCCGCCGGCAGACGAGTTGACCTCCCGCCTGACACTGTCCAACACCCTTTTTTGATGTCTTCATTCGTTCAACAACAAGAAAAGATGAAAAAAAATTAACTTGTTGTACGTTGAACTGTAACACACTTTGTCAGCTTGACCTCAAAGATGCGATGGTCGTCTACAGTGGTTGTCTTTTTGTTTTTAACCGTGTTTAAAGATGATTTATTGAGAAATTATACGTTTCTGTTGGTATATGTCACCCGTCTATTTTCATGAGGTTACGTGAGCGGAGACCATGCTCACGCGCTTTATTTCGATACCGCCGCAACTGAAACAACAACGCTGGCAACAGCAGCGACAGCTCTTCAACATCATACTATCTCATAGTGCGTCCTGTACCAGGGTGTATCGAAAGTGCGAAATTGAACGAATTGGAACGAATTGGAACGAAATAGAGTGTACAGAAAGTACGAAATGGATTACGAAGTTGATAACGAAAGGAAATGTATACAGTATCACCTGAGTCGAGTGACAAAAATTGGTGATAAGTGTTTTTTCCAGGGGCACAACATCTCAAGCTGTCTGGGATTCAAACCTTTTTACTTCCAGGTTCAACATTTCAACAGCAAGGCCATTGTCTCGCACATGAAATTATATCTCGCACAATTCTCAGCACGAAATTGTAAAATTTATGCCTCACAAAGCAAGTTCTGCAATAGCCTGCGTGATAATCTAGTCGACCTGCTGTTTCTACACGCGCATGATAGATATACAGCATTAATCTAATGTAATTAGCTCAATGTAGCGGTACCCTCTAAACCTAATTAATTCAGTCCTCCTGCAGTCAATTTCTTCGTAAAAGGACATTTTCGCGAACCACGCTCTGCTTGGGATGTACCACTGTACGAATGGGGTCGATTTCTGGACATTTCATGTATCGGGTATTCCCTGTTCCAATGAGTTTGCAACTAGGAGACCCAGGTCCAATGCTGGGTAGGGCATTTCGGTTGGGGCTGCACCCATCTTTCGGAAGGGACGTGAAATGAAGGTCTCGTATTCGAGGAGGTGCCTTGAGCACGTTAAAGGGGAAGGGCTAGCAATTCTTCTCTATAAAAATGTACCCTACTCCTGAAACAACAAGGAAACTTGACCAAATGAAAGCTCATCTGTGTCGGTAGAATCTATAGTTGAAAAAGTTTAAACTTTGTTCCAATGGTGAGTCTTTCTTCTGTTGTGTTGCAACTGGAACAAAGTTTAAACTTTTTCAACAAGGAAACTTGCTGCCTCATGTGCTACTAGGAACTACACGGGTTTGAACGAATGAACGAACTCTTTGGTTATCTAATTTAGATTTAGATGAATGTAACCAATCAGCGTAATTACTTGTTAACAAGATTAATATCTGTCCAGCTTTATCCTCCGAAACCGAAGTTGTGCCAATTAGGGCAATATAGGCAGCAAGGTTTGTTAAATTTTATAAAGAACATTCCCTGAGTGACTTTCTACACAAAACGTTCGGGAACTTGATTTAAGTCAAATTGATGCATCAATTTTCTTCTGGCCTGAAATTTTAGAATTTTTTAAATCGCATCTTCAGATCACAAATTGCGCCACTTTGCGAACGCCTGGCGCAATGTGGCACACTAATCCAGCAACATAATTGAAAGTTTATTTTTGCAAGTTGTTGCCCGAGGGCTAATTGCAACATGGAACATAGTGAATATGTAGTAAACATACAGAAAATAAAAGACTTTGGTATAGATAACAATGGTGACAAGTAGAAACAACTGGCTGTTCTATTGATGATATGTACTGCTGAGAGCTAAAATCTAAGCATGTTGGGTTTAACTACTTTTCTGGAAGCAGTGGAAGAAATATGTACACGTAGTGGAGTGCCATTGAGTATTATACTCCACCCTACACCCACCCTCGCTTATCACTCAAGACAACGAAATGCGGAGCATGCAGGAAAGACGAATTGATGAGATGGATCATGCGAAAGATCGGACGTATCACTGTTACTGTCTACCCCCGTGCTATTTTCGTACGTTGTATTTTGATTGAGGGTGCCTTAGCCCTAGGCCTAGCAGTCATATGGCTTATCAATCTGACGAATGCTTTTCCTGATTGCCCATTTTTAGAGCGACCGCTAGGCTCTCAAGCTAATTGCTTCCCCTGAGTATTTGTCTATCCGGAGAGATTTTTGCAACAGCAATACACACTTATGGATGACCTAAAAAGGCGTTGTATACAGGGCAGTAGGCCATAGTGGTATAACTTGTGGTAAAATGATAGCTCGCCCATGACATGCCATCTTCACATGAACAACAACAGTTGCCTGCCAAATTGAGATTTTTCAGGGGTGCCCAAGTATTCGTACGAACTTTACGGAATTGCAGTTCTACGGAATACATACAATCATTTCTAAAAGTGAAATTTGTATGAATTTCTTGGGCATCCTTCTTCAAATGCAATTCAATCTCTACAACTGGATAAAAAACGGAAATTTACTTTCGGACGTTTCGAGTGACATCCATCACTCTTCTTCAGCGTCACTAGTTTTAAATATTGTTTACTTGATGTCTAACCCTCATAAACGCACCTAGGCACCCTTGTTTTGGTGCTCCTGTATGAGTTTAGAATATATTTTCTGTATAGTTTCAGAATATTTTGTTTCGGGCTGTCTATAAATGTGATTAACCATACACAAAACATACAAAATTGTGGAAATCATGAGATTGCACTCTGGCTACTGTTTCTGTTTGTTCCACATTCGCTAGCAACGTGCCATTGTAAAATGCTCTTAAGATTATCATCATATGATATTTCTTCCGTCGGTCAATAACGATAATGGTTAACCCTAATAAAGCCCCAGTTGAAAAGAAATAATAATAGACAGTAAAAACATCTGCACAATCTATAAAATGTGTCTCAATTCCGAATCACTTCGAATGCTTTCGTTCTATTCATGTGCATCATTGACTTGACCACATACAGTCAAAAATTCGCGCTCCCACTTTGACTCTCGACATTTGCCACTGTGAGACGTAGGAATAAAAATATCACATTAAAAATGTACGCTAGTAGACGGCACTGCAAAATTTTCTTCAGAACTAAGACCATAACCTTACAGATATTCTCTGCAAATGATATTCAGTGACCCTAATTTTTCAATCCGAGGCAGGTCACGATTCTATATGCTGTTCATTAGAACGGTCGTGTTTTGATTATGTGTGGGCGTGTCAGGATATTCCGAATGGGAATATATTGGCTCTGGAAAACCCCATCTACGTATGCTGCTGGATATTGGGAATACGGCCGGCGGTGGTTATATTGTACACGCTGAAAATATAACATGGCTACGGCAGTATTTTTGCAGGAGAAATTGTGTATATTTAGGTTTAATGATAGCAACGAAACGTGGTCGAAGACATCAATGAACATATACTGGTATAAAATGATACGAACGTGGCGGTGGTTATATTGTAGATACGCTGAAAATATTACATGGCTACGGCAGTATTTTTGTAGGGGGAATTGTATATTTAGATTGAATGGTAGCAACGAAACGTGTTCAAAGACAATCAATGAACATAATACAGTGTTACGAACCTGCGGCCTCATCCATTGAAACTGGTACCTGGAGAGATTCGGATGGTGCCTGGTAAAATAAAGGGAGGAATCGTACGCTGGAAAATCCGGGTCCTCAAATAGCACGCCGTTTTGCAGGCACTCGTCTCGCAGGGCTTCGAAATCCTGTTGTCTCCTAGGCTGATAGCGCGATCGTGGCATGATGTCTTCTTCTTCTTCTGGTTATAGCGTTGGCAATGAATGTGCTTTGCTCTTCGAGTAGAAGATGGCACAAGCTATTGCTTCAACGAGATGGAAGCAAACGATGGCGTTGACGTAAACGTCGTGTTTTTACCTATGCTGGTCAAACGTTAGAGAATGTTTAGAGATAGTGTATCTCCAAGGCTTCTGATGTCTGACTGGCAACTGGCAGAAGCGTGGCTATTGCCCCCTCCCCCTCTAAAATGATGCCGCCGGGAGCATGCTCGCCAATTGGATACGACCTATTGGGCTACAGCAAGTAAATTTTATGGATGACGTACTCTGCATACTCTAAACGTAATGTGGGGAAGATAAATAAGCTGGGTAAAAGAAAAATCGCTGCGTGGAAAGAGTGAAATAAAGAAACCGATTGTAATGACCTGAAAACAGGTGCAGGGTTTGCTTGGTCCAATGTGGTACATTTAGCTAAAGATTACAGTCTTCGGGTTTCGGGACATATGTGTGGTTTATGTGTTTTTGTTAAAGATGATATTTAGGCCACCGGCGTAAGTTTATATTCGTACATACACAAGGAGATCTACGTATAAGGCCATGGCAAAAATTTTTTATGATATATATTGTATAGACATTAAATTTAAAGCGAGAGAACGAAAAAAAAAAGATAAAGACTATATAACGTTAAATATTGTAAGAAAAAGATGCATGAAAGTAAAACACATGGCATCACAAACGATAAATAAAAATATTCCACAAAGTGACTTTGGTCTGGCGGCCTAGTATCACTTAGCTAGTTGACAACTATACTCAAAGCCACCATAAAAAATGTCGCTTCTACATCTACGCTCATAGCTTCTTCAAGAGTGTCACTTCTACAACTACAGTCAATGCTACCACATGGCATATTTTCCTGGTATATACTGGTATTTTTCTCGTCATGTAGACCATCTACGGAGGGGAACCCACATTTTTTGCTCGTTTTTCTTTTCATTTTCTAAATCATAAAAAAATCAATATGCGCCTTGATGTCATACATCAGATTTACTTGCTGTGGCCTCTTCACTCATCTAGATCTGGACCGGAATGAACCTGCATCTGCATCTATGCATATCAGGTTTTCTCTTTTCGCTCGTCGTTGATTGGTTGATGAAACGGCGCGGGTGTTTCACTGTTGTGTATCGTTCTTCCAGGATGTGTACGTGAGCTATTTTTAGGACGATGACCTTCGAAAGAAAATATTTGGAAGTTATCAGATTAAAGAATATATTGGTGTCGATTGCTTGCCTGGCATCGATGGAATATATTTCGATTACGGGGTATCTGATGACATTGTTTGAAGTAAAGTCCTGCTACTGTCTGTTAGTCTATACAGACGTATAACAGTATGGTCATATGAAAATACTAAATGTAAGATATAATTTTTACAGGATGAGGTTGCTAGCCCTTCCCCTTTAACGTGCTCAAGGCATCGCAGACATAGATTGAACACAGGACCGACATATTACCACTCTTCCGAAGACGGGAGCAACCCAACCGAGATGCCTACCAAGGGGTCTCCAAGTTATCAAATATTAGAACCAGGAGCTCAACTGTGATGTTGCTACCTGTTGAGCTACAGGGACATACCTCCTACAACATGTAGTGCACAAGAATTCCAACAAACTTGCACAAAGCAAACCATTGCGTCAACTCTCATAATTCCACCGGATGCCACATGGGAAAATACATGAATTCAAAGTAATTTAGAGGGATGTGCCAATGCAACATCAGTAATCTTGATGTATATACACTTCAGATATTTAGGTGTTTATGAAAACCTTGAGAAGGCCTCTATAACAATGTTTTGTGGTGTTATGGCATCCAGTGGAATTATGAGAGTTAATGTTACAACCTTTAGGCTTCTTTAGGCATATTATTTTTCGCGCTCTAGCATTAGACTTTGGGTCTGCAGAGGATGTCATCCATAAAATTTACTTGCCGTGGCCTTATACGTCGATCTCTCTGTGGGGATTTACGAATGTAAACTTATGCCAGTGACCTAAATATAATCTTTGATAAAAACACAAATATAACACACGTCCCCGTAGAATCTGGAATCCCAGATGTTCCACAGGAGGTCAATAAACCCTGCACCTGTTTTCAAGTCATCGCCGTCGGTATCCTCGGACTGCCAATCATAATTATCAGTTTAACCAATGCGAGAATAGCTATAGTCGTATCGACCAATCACAGCGTATCACAATTATCAGGTGAACCAGTGATAGAATGGCAATTAGCGTGGCGACCAATGAGAGAGTATCTGTCAATTTATTCGATTTACATGTTTTTGATTTGATTTGCATTTCTAAGTTTGCGGGTGGGGCTATGAGATCCGTGTCCTCACTTCACTCTTTCTAGCGGCTATCTTGTAGCCTGTAGCTATTCTCAGATTTCCACAGATAGTAATAAGTCTTTTTTACGACGTCGTTGTGGAAAAATCACAAGCTTCTCTGGCATCTTGGAGCGCTGCCTCCCATCCTGAGGTCAATAAACTCTGCACCTGTTTTTACGTCATGGCAGTCGGTGTCCTCATACCTCGATTCTGACTGCCAACCACAATTAGCAGTTTAGCCAATGAGATGATAATAATCATCGTTTTGACCAATGAGATAGTGTCTGTCAAGTCATTTACATCTTTATGTTTTTATTTTGCATTTCTGCGTTTGACGGATGTGGGCGGGGCTATGGGATCAGTGTCCTTATTTCACTCTCTCCACTGGCTATCTTGTATCGTTTTCTGGTCTTAGATTTCCACAGATAGTAATAAGTCTTTTTTTACGACGTCGTTTTGGAAAAAACGCAACCTTCTCTGGCATCTTGGAAAACTGCCTAAACATCCTGAGGTCAATAAACTCTGCACCTGTTTTCAAGTCATCGCAGTCGGCGTTCTTATACCCCGATTCTGACTGCCAATCACAATTAACCAATGAGATGACAACAATTAGCGCTTTGACCAATGACAGAGTGCAAGTCATTTATGTTTTTATTTTGCACTTTCTATCCTTCTATGTTTGACGGAGGTGGGTGGGGATCGGTGACCCCATTTCACTCTCTCCAGCGGCTGTTTGGTACCATTTTCTGGTCTCAGATTTCCACAGATAGTGATACGTCATTTTTTATGACGTCGTTTTGGCAGAATCGCAACCTCCTCTGTCATCACTGATATGCCCCTTGGGTAGTTTCTGCCATTCCGAGTCTCTCAAATAATGTGCCCAAGGTCTTTACGTTCACGTAGACTCTCACTTCATTTAACTGTAACTTGAGTAACGTTACGTGCAGAATGATTGTACTTGTATCACTTAATTATAGGGCAGTCTGGATGCGGTTATGTGGCGGCATTCGCACGCTCAACAATTTAACATTTGAAAACCTTTCTGGCCACATCATAAAAGCTACTTTTTTTTGCCAATTTTCTGTTCTTGTTCTGTTCAATTTTCTGTTTCTGTTCTTTTTTCGCACGCTCGCAACAGTTTTGGGGTTCTCACAGAGGATGTCATCCATATTATCGAAACAACATGGCCTAATGTAGCTGGCAAATACGTAGGTTATCTTTTACGTTCATCACTAACATCAATACCAAAGCTGTAAGAAGCAATCAACTCATTTTTGTAAGTGCCTGTGCGCCCCCTAAAACCCACCCCACCCCATTTAACTCTTTAGCTGAGTCTTTGGAAGTCCAAGTTGATGCTTTCATCCAATCTAGATCCCTTGTAGCCGTTTGTCACACAACCGTACCGACGTATTGGTGCCTGTTGCCGACACGTTGGCGGTGTCAGACGTACGCCAACGTACCATGGCCATGGTATCGCAGTCTAGTGAGATATCATTCCCTTAAGACGTTAGTTATTTCGCATCCTGCAAAGCGACTATGTTGGCTAACTCTCAACTTGGGGAATATAAATCATTTCCACAGCGTGTAATAATTGTCTTTTATGGCCCCGTCTTGGCAAAATATCAATCATCACGACCATAATACAGGTTTACCACTGTTACAATCTATCTGCGAGTAGAATCCCAATCCAGTTTTATCCACTAAAGATATAAACGGGTTAAAGCTAATCTCTTAAGACACTTTTGCTAATGAACAGACGACAATCAGACACCATTATATAGGTTAAGGGAAAGGTAGACTGGGGTTTCAATAGAAAAAGGTGAGCATGCCTATGTTTGAAATTAAAAAGGCCTTCAACCTCTTCTGGGAAGGACCTCAGAAAATAGAGTTCACTAAATGTGCTAATAATGTTTTTAATTAACATAACATAACATAAATTGCATTGATCACTTTCTGTTACTTTTAGTGAATGTGACTAAAATAGACAGCAAAGACATGACCAAAAACAATAACCTCCCTGTGAATTAGTAGCTTCTTCCATTGACCCCATGACCTGGAACGTCTGTCATTTCTTATTAACTACTAGTACTAGTTCTACCACCTCTGAGCTCTACTTCCTGTCACTTCCACAAGACTGACGTTGGGAAGACAGCACTCCTTAATCTCCAAGCAGATCCTACGGTAGCATAAGATAGTAGCCGGCGTAGGACTGTGCATGGCTACCTTCTAGGCCGGCTAAACGCCTTTTTAAGCATTTGATATTTATGCTACCGTATGATCTGCTTGGAGATTAGCCACTCCTGTCTCTCTCACTTAACTGCATTCACAAATCTACTAACACCACATACGTCCAGACACACCAAATCCTCCACACATAGAGGCATTTATTAAGTTACAACTTTCATCAGTTCTTCCTTAAAATCTATCACCGAAATGTCAAGACTAGGGACATCAGATACAAAAACAGCGAAAAAAGTTCTGCTGTAATACCAAGTTCACACAAATGTTGATAAAAGCTCCCTTAAGCTGGTTATGCTGACAACAAATATCTGGACACACACACACATACACACACAGACATGCCAAAAACAATAACGCAATTTTTCATGGAGGAAAAAAGCTTGAAAGTTCACCATCAGAATACAGTGTTTATTTGATACATGTACAGATGAAATACAGTGGAAATGTAATAGACCTGCCTGCAGGTACAGACATCTCTCCTACTAACTACATTAGTATTGACAATTCTCATTGGCTCTCCAAGGCGCTAAGGATGAGAATCAAATCTACTGTAAAATCTACTTTTTAAGTTGGCAGGGATTTAATTTTTGTTTGCTGTTGAAACAAAAGTGTAGGAGGGCAGAAAACGGAAGAATTTTTTGCAGTTTTAACTTCATTTGTGTAGAGGTTATCACACAAAAAAACCATACACATTAGACCATTGCTAAAATTTCAATATATACAGTATCTGTCTATGTAGGCTTTTTTTATGTGACACCAAACATGATATTATAGATTTACTTTTGTAAAAATATTCTCAGCTGATATTTCTCAGCAAAAATATTGCTATCACATGCAAAATGATTGTGGTATTCATAAATGGGTAAGAATTTAATAGAAAAAATATTATTATCAAATTTTCTTTTAAAAGAGGAATAGAACACAGCAAGTTATCAGTGCATGTTCAAACATGTAAAGAAAAAAATTATGCAGAATACATCTCCAAGACGGTATATAGTCCTCAATATATCACCCAAATAGTAATGCACATACTAGTACATGCATACACCCTATCTAATTTACAAACCAATAATTTTTCATTGACCTTAGATCAATAATAATTGAATCATGTATCACAATAATTTCCCATGGGGATTTGTACCAAATATGGCAACCCACAAGTGGGTCAATGGGTTAAAAATATACCATAAGATTCTGGGTATAAAACCAAACTGGATATAACTAAAACAGCTTTTCATAATAAAAATGTGTTAACTTGCTAAAATTTAAAACATTCACAACATTCTATTGTGTAATGCAATATTGTTCATTGGTTCTTCCATTTTGAATTTTCAGTAATGTAGCATTTTTTTAGATGTGACTACTATATAATGGAGATTTCATTACGATCACCTAACACCAAAATTACAAATTTTAAGCTAGAGACTATGCTAAGCAAATATATATCTATACATATTCTTAAAGCTAGCATCACAATTTCAAAATCGCCACTGAGCTCTTTGTGGCCGTTTGTTGTGTTCAGACAAACCACACAACACCCCCCCCCCCCAAAAAAGCTTTGACTGATTGATGCACAGGTGCTCAATCCTGGTTGCACCTGTAGGCCCTGATGACGTCCCTGATTGGTGCGCGGCACACGGGACAGTTGTGTCCCTGGCTCTTCAGGTTGAGTCCGCAGCCGTTGCAGACGCACATGTGTCCGCACTGGTACAGTACAGAATCTACGGTCTGGTCCAGGCAGATCAGACAGTGTCCCTCACGAACCGCTCGAGTCACCGGGATGTCCTGGGTGTTAGAGCCTAGAGCAGGGATATAGAAAATCTTAGTTAGGGATCAGGGATGCCTTAAAGTATTCATTACAAATCTTAAAAGAATTCATTTGAGTTATACGATCCACTACTATAAGAAACAAAAAATTACAAATTGTTAGGAATTCATGTTTTTGAGTTTTATGGAATACATACGATCTTTACCATTACAACTAAATTGTAGTTTGAATTCCGTAAAATTTACTTTGTAGTTAGTATTCCCTAATATTAGTATGTATTCAATAAAACTCAATATGATTCCATAAATTCATCTGGAGAGTAAGAAGTGGAAGCTGATTTTGCTTTGTTTTAAGTAGAGATTCAGACACTAACTTTGGGATTTGCATGAATATTAAACTGTATATTTATTCATTGTCAGGAGATTTGATTTTGCAGTAGGTGTGGGGATTTATTTTGAGTTTGCAGTCAAGACAATAGTGTAGCACTACAGTATAAGTGTCTGATGAATCTTACCTGTATGGGCGGCCATTGCTGCTGCCACTTCCTGCCTGATGGCCCTCTGGAGGTCAAGTTGAAGGTCGAAGCTGACACGTACCATGTTCTTAAGCTCGTCTATCTCAGCTCGGAGAGACTGCATTTCTGGTCCCTGGAAGTATCAAAAATCATAAGTTGAAATTCCTCCTTGGTCCAACACCTACATGTCATACAAAACTGCAAGTAGGACATATAACAAAACACTATCAGAATACTAGGTTTTAGTTTGTTTTGCATAACCTGTAAACAGGCTTTAGCTAAAACACATTCATGTAGTTTTAGTACGGTCACAAGATACAAGGTTCAGAAAACCAAACTGCAAGGTTTGCAACCTCACCCACCAAATCAAATGGCAGTAATGGACCTTCGGTTTGAAAAGTCATTCTGTGAGATATAAGAAACTACTGCCATGTCACTGCCTGCCTTTAACATGTGTTATATTGAAGAGCAGTAAGAATTACCCAGTACACTGATTGAGCAATTCCAATTCAAGATATTCCCAAAGTTGTTTCAGGACTATCTGAAGTCTGACCCATCACTGAATCAGGTAAGAACATTTACCTGGATCCCTGCTGTCCCTGTCCCATCAGCCTCTGCTCCCTGAGGCTGGGTGTTGATCCCCAGGTGGCTGAAGTCGTTCCTGCGGTGGGGGCGGGACCGCGGGATGTTCTGTATCGACTCCTGCACCCTCTCGCCGTCCGTACCGGTCTCGTTAACCCTCCGCTGTAGGAAGAGACGAATGCGAACAAGGGTTCATTTGTGGCACCTAGACTTTTAGTGTGAACTGCTCCGGATCTCCAAGCAGATATTACGATGGCATAAGATAGTACTAAACTGGCCAGGGAGTGTAGTCAGCCAAGAGGTGTACAAACACACCCCTTGGCCAGCTTTACTCCTCTGGCAGCTTTTGATACTATCTTATGCTACTGTAGGATCTGCTTGGAGATTAGACTGCTATCTTTTATCTCCTCTAACATACGTACACAGTGCTAACCCATAAGACAGAGACTGCTGCCGAGCTACCATCAAGCCTCTATATCTGCATTTGTATATACAAACACATCTAAAGTTGGTGATTCACTTCAAATAAAAAAAACTGGCGCATCCCCGCCTTGTAATTAGCCAGCAAAAGGGTATGTCACCCCGTAAGGGGCGGTATAACCACGCCGTGTATAAACATGTGCGAACATGTGTGTATAGTGGCTTTGAAAAGGTCTCCCTTGACACCTGTCCCACCTTACCCTCCTTTGTCAACGTATATGGAGAATCCTAATAAATAAATAAATAAAAAAAAACCTTGCCTGACGGAATGATAGATGTTTAACCAGATAGTGAGGGAGGGAGGGAGTGAGGGAGGGAGGGAGGGATGTTACTTACCGCCACCATGAGCTCCAGAACACCTCGGAACCCTCCGTCCAGCGAAGAGCTGACCACATGTCGCTGCAGCAGCTCGCTGATGTCACTGACAATGTTCTCCCGCTGGGCTTGCTCGATGTCGTACAGGGTCCTCCTGTTGGCCCTAGGAAGGAAGAGAACAGACATTTGGTGGAGCTGGAAAAATAGTGATTTTTGGGATTACAGATTCCTTCAATTGTATTTTGCTTTGATATTTTTTCTGTTGGTGAAAGAAACAAGGAGGGTCACTACCTCAGAGAGAGTCTGTGAAGATGGAAGCGTCCCAGATGGTAAGAATGCCTATACGTCGATGGGAGCATAGTTTTAAGGAGTATCACTGAATTCTAAGACTTACTGCTGCTGTTGTTGCCGTTGCCATGGTGTTGGCTGCCTTCTTTGCAGCCAAGGTTGCTGCCTATGACCTTGCTGTGCTTGTTGTTGCTGTTGCCATGGGCCCTGTTGTTGTTGCTGTTGCCATAGGCCTTGTTGCTGTTGCCATGGGCCCTGCTGCTGTTGCCATGGGCCCTGTTGTCCCTGTTGCCATGGGCCCTGCTGCTGTTGCCATGGGCCCTGTTGTCCCTGTTGCCATGGACCCTGCTGCTGTTGCCATGGGCTTTGCTGTCCCTGTTGCCATGGGCCCTGCTGCTGTTGCCAAGGACCCTGTTGCCATGGGCCTTGTTGCTGTTGTTGTTGCCATGGACCCTGCTGTCCTGATGCTTGCTGTTGCTGTTGCCATGGCTGCTGTGCATGCTGTGCAGCCTGGTAAGAGGGCGGTTGTGGTGGGAAAGCACCATTCCCCATCTGGGGAGGGCCCATCTGAGGAGGGACCATCCATTGTTGAGAGGAGACAGGGGGAGGAGGGGGAGGGACCTGCCACAGCCAGGAGTGCAGGGAGACATCAGAGGTGCTCCCGGAGGTGAAGCTGGACACACTTCCTGTCTCGTCAATGTCGGTGGCAGTGGAGCTTGCATCATTGAAGTCTGTGGGAGACAAGACAGCATATTAAGTACGATACCACTTCCAAAAGCCACGCTTAGGATTGTGCCACCTACATGGACTACATATAGCAGTAGGAAGCAGAACTCCAGTCAGAAGGAAGATGTCTGATAGTGATAGGCATCAAAACGTATGTGTCAGCAAGTGAGACTCTACTATTTGTGTGAAAGAAAACTCCAATACTAAGTATATATGATACTACTTAAATGCCAGAAGGTCAACAAAATAGAAGCTAATTCTGTACAGTGTTATTACCAGATACTGCAATCAGTCGGCGTGTCTGTAGTGCAATGTGTCTGCAATTTTGCAACTGGCATTTTAATGGCAGTTCATTGGAATCAGGAGCTCTACTTAAAGTGTGAGACTGCTACCAGTTGAGCTACAGGGACATCCCTATCAATACAACATACTACAGACTGAGGTACATGTAATTACCTTGAGGTGGAGGTGGAGGCAGTGGAGGGGGAGGGACAGAGCGGTGGAACCTAGACAGACCGCCTCGGACAACGCTCTCCAACTCCCGCCTGAACAGGTCACTCTGTAGCACGTTACTCACACGGCGTTGGTCGAACAGTCCTCGCACCTATCAAATAGGAAGGAAGCATCGATAATTTCGTTATTGACTTCATTAGTGTGTGTAGTCCAATGTTTAGTGGCCGGGCTGACTCTGGGACTAGAAGCAATGAGTTTGATTCCAACATGCACATTACCATAAAGGGTTGCAGTCCTTAAAACGTTCACTATGCTTGACAAACACAGCTAGCAGAATCTCCTCAGAATTTGTATTTTGACTTAAACTTATGTTCAGTACATTTAGCAGTTCATTGACTTAAAGATATCTTCTATCAAGTGACATGAATGAAAACACATAATTAGCATAACAATAGCCAAGATGACAACAGAATGATGCAATGGCTAAAGATAGATCTGATCAACACTGGTCCTAGACTTTGTCCATAAAAGGTAAACATTACACTGTGATAATAAAGACAGTCCAACATAATTTCCAAGCAGATGTTTGGAGGCAAAATTGTTCCATTTTTCAGGCTTTAGCCATATCTGTTACAAACTGTCTGTTTGCATGGGTGAATAATTTTTTCACAAATGATGCCAGATAATGTTGATTATCAATAAATACTGATGATATCCTACCATAGTTTGATCAGATCTATCTTCAAATTCATAATTTTTCAATGATTCGGGTTAGGCCATGTGGATTTGATCATGCGGATGACACCTGTACACAAATCAATTTTCATCAGATTCTGTTTCTCAAAAAATATAATATATATCGCACAAAGCAGCTCATATCTGAGTACATATATGCTGTAAATTGATTTATAAAAGGATACTTATGTCATAGAAGTAAAGTAAATTCCGAAGTCAAAGAAGATAATGAAAGAACAAAAATTAAAAATCTATTGTATACCATGTATGTTACACTCTCCTGACCACTTAGATTTCACGATGAAGGCAACACTTTTTTTTGGGGGGGGGGCAATTTTTCTTTGCTGTTTTAATTGCATGCACGTATCAGTTTTGGGGTTCTCAGAGGATGTCATCCATATAATCAAATTAACATGGCCCTTTTTTCGCGGAGATTTAAGTTCGCGGTTACACCATAGACTGCAGTCTAATACCACAATAAAAAAATGCTCGCAGAGGTTTTAATTTCGCGGTAAAGGGGTCACCGCAAAAACCTCGAACATTAATCCACCGCGAACATTTCTACATTTACAGTACCCACCTCCAGTCTAACTGCTTCTGGGCGTCGCTCCTCAGTCCTTCCTTGACTTGGTCTATTCTGATCTTCCTCGCTCAGTTCCGCTGAGTCCGCACCTACATGATTACGAAAGAAGGCGTCCAGCTTCTCCCGAAAACCTTGACCGGACACAGGGCGATCGCCGTGAGAAATGCGACGAAGTTCGAACATCCTCTCCCTGAAAACCAATCGGGAAACTTGTTAGATTGCATTACAGATAATGTTACACATAGAATGGAAAATGTGCAAAATCATTTCACAGAAGAATACTATGGTGGTTATGTGATACAATAATCTATTATAGTTAATCTATACATACCATTGTTGCTCAAAATCAAAACACAGACTTGCAACAACTTAAATGCGTTGACCTTCTTGAGCAATTTATTAGTTTAACAACTTGTTGCATCTATAATTTGCATTTTTAAATGTTAAAACAATATTTTTCTGCACATGATTGCACCCTCCCTCCCCAAATATAAGCTCCAGACGTTAAATAATTAAGTTTCAAACTCTGCTGATGATCAAATTTGTCGTTAAGTGATCTGAACAGTTGTTGCTAAGGTCTTGACGTTACGTCTTCAACCAAGGAGGTTAAAATTTCAGCCTCCTTGCTCCAACAAAGTTCCGCAAAAACCTCACCTTTGTTGCCGAAGTAGAAACGAATCGACGGTCTCCCCTGGTTCTCCCTTCCCCTGCGGTTCCTCGCCGGGGAGAGGGCTTGGCTCCTCGAGCGATTCCGAAGAAGAGCTTCTTTCCCTTGCAGTTGCCATTGTAGACGCCCCTTAATGTTTACCTGTACGGTCTTAGCAAGCCGGTACTTTTATACCAGCTGTATGACTCACCTTCTGTTTTTGGAGGGCTTACCTGTACAGAGGTCAAATCCCTGAGCTACGATTGGTCGAAATTCTTCGTTTTTTCCCGCCACGGGTAAATAGACATAACGAGGTCAAAATATCGCGTTCTGATTGGTTAGTAATAACGTCACCTATTCCTGGAAGAGTATGAGTCATTGCGCTGTGATTGGTTGAGTTGCCATATCACGTGATATGAGGCAGACGACAGGATTTCCCGCCATCTTTAAATCTGTCTTTCTTGGCACACTGCAGACGAAAGCTGGCAACTTTTTAGCTTTTTCGCTGTTTTTCACCCTTTTCTGATGAACATTTTATTCTAACTAGCACAACATGAGTCTAAATGTTTTATTTGAGCAGATATTACATTCGGAACAGCGTGCACAAGAGCGTAGAAACCTTTTGAACGAAGGTAAAATTTTGTGGTTTGTGACGAAACTTCGGCATATTATAATAATTTTTCTTGTCAACGTTGAGATTTTGTCAGTAGTCTGCCAGTCACCAAACGTTTGTATGTTGTTTCAGTCAAAACCGAGATAGCAAAGTGCCAACAGAAAATCCTTGAGACCAGAGACGAGCAGAACTCTTTGCAAGGGAAGCTTGTGGTCAAGGTCAGTGTGATAAAATTTATAAAAATCATTCATAATCATTTCATATTAAAATTAGCTGTATGTGCACATACAATCTGTCAGACATTTAATTTTTTTATATGTTTATTCGGCCAAGGCTATTGAAAGGATGATCCTGTCAATAACTGTTTTTTCACTATTGACAGGCTATTCCTGTGGGTCAATATTTTTTGCACTATTCAAAAGATTTTCCAATAGCAATGGGATTTATAATCTATTCTAACAAGTTAATAAAGTGTTAGTGATTCTGCAGCTTAGTTTCTGTGTGTTCTGAATGTGTGAAGTCTGCTGTCTCTATGGCCTAGTTGCATACAAATCAATTCTCTCCATAAACGAGGGTGCATGCTCTTTTCAGTAAGGCGTAGGCAGCCTATTTTTATTTCCTGTAACTCGTTTGGGAAACCATCTTATCTACGTAATTCGTAGCGAGGCGATAAAATTTAGCGTAATTGCCTTCCTTGCTTTAGCGTAATACGTAGGGGGTTCTTCTGAATTTAGTGTAAATTGTTATCGGGTCCCCCCATGCAGACCCTCATAAACCAATTTACATTTTAAGACCCCTCTCGTACAACCCACAGTTACAGCAACTTGCAGAGGAAGAGTTGCAGCTCAAGTGGCTGGAAACCCGAGAAGCCATCCTGATCGAACAGAAACAGAAACTTCTGAAGGAGAAAGAGGGACATGAAAAACAACTGGTATCTATTATCATCTTTTGACAAACTTAAAATGATTGGTTTGAAGTTAGCCCAAACTTGGAACAAGTTGACAATGTATTGTTTTAAGAGCTTGTGTTGAACAGCCTAAGTTAAGGTAAACAGATATCTTTATTGATTGTACCACACTACTTTCAAGAGGGGGTGTCAAAATATTCTATGATTCTGTTATGTGTATCACCTGAAAATATTGCTACAGTGCCTAAAATGCGTCAACTTAGACTATTGAAAAGTTGTCATTGTCATGAAAATGAAAGAAACAACTTGCAATAAAATTTCGTTGCATACTTTTGCAATAAAATTTTATTGCATTGTACATGTACATGTGATGATTCATACATAACTCCAGACAACTGAGTGCTTGTTACTATATCTGTGCCCAAAACTTGCTAACATAACAGTTATAATAAAACATTGTATTTTGCTTCTAGGAAGAAGTCAGGAAAGAAGTGGTCAAGGAGAGAGAAAAGTTCTTGTCTGAGTTGAAGGAATTTGGATTGGCCTACGACTTGGGTGGCGATGGACATGTAAAAAGGCAAGAGTCGGCCAAGAAAGAACAACAGAAGTTGAAAATAGATGAGCAACAACTAGAAAATGGTATGCTATTATACTCGAGGAGTATGAATAGAAAGATTTGAGAATATTCAAATTAGTCACTTTAGGGTTGAGGTAGCATGTCAGTAATTGCCAGTAGGATTTCAGTACTGTCAAGACAGTAACTGAAAGTAAGAGATCAGTAATCATAGGACTTATCAGAAATACTTGTCAGTAATATTTCAGGAGTGACAGTGTAGTTCAAGTGTAAGGAGCCCCGGTAGAATACAGATGGTACCCAGGCTAGGTAAAGCTAAATTTACTGAAAAAATGTTGCTGAAATGTGACTGCCAGTTGACTGTTAGGTTACTGGCAGTCACATTTCAGTACTCAGATGGTTTGCTAAGGGAGATCTATTTGACCTTTTATGCAGAGCTGTCTTCCTACACTGAGCACAAGAGAGAGCTTGAAGAAGCAGAGAGGGAGAAGAAAAGAGCAGAGGAAGAGGTTGCGTCACTCAGGCAAAAGCACAGTCGTAAGTTTACAGGCCAACTGTCAATCAAAACATTTGGACCAATGATCAGAGTTGATGTTGATCACATCATTTAATTCAAAGGGCGCTGCCTAAATATTCATTCAAACAAGTTTTAACATTTACTGTACATTGTTGATATGATTGATAGTTATTCCTATGCCTGAATAATTTCTACAAGAATGTGTTGTTAATTTCTATTTCAGGCTTGGCTCAAGTGTTGAAGGAACACCATAAGAGAACAGCAGATCTTGAACTGAACAAGGAAGAATTGTCCCAAGCACCAGACATGGACCCAGAGTTCTTAAGGTATCGTTCCTGTCTTACTCTGAGTGTGCACTCAAAACGCGTCTGGACAAAATAATTGCATCCCAAATGCGAGTGTTTTATAGGGGGATCATAAATTTCATTGTTCCTACCTGATATAAAAAGTTCTTGAGATGAAAACTTGTTTATCTCTGACAGGATCACATATAGAGGCTTTTCATATTGACATGTATAGGTAGGGAAGTAATTTTGTGCCAGTGTTTATAGAGTCTAAATCTTTTGCAGACTCAAGGATGAACTTCAGGTGTGTAAGGATGACAGCATGGAGGCAGTGTGCAGCGCCCTCCGACAGGAGCTGAGGAAACTGCAGCAACTGAAGATCAAGAAAGAACAGGAGAAAAGAGAGCAGGAGAAGGTTGCAGTTTCTACAGTTTGTTTTTCACTCCAATGTTTAATTCACAACTTTTCAACAGTTGAAAGGAAAAATACTTTGTTTATTACTTCACAAAAGGATGTTTTGCTCCATTTCTTACTCTTCTTCTTTTTACCAATAACACAAATGAAGGTCAATGACCTGGACCAGATGGCAGTCACCATGGTTACCGTTATTTCATAATGTAGCAAGTGGCAGGACTGGTCAGCTGGAGGAGCTGGTCCCCATACAGGTGTACACTTTATTAAGCAAGAATATAAAGCTTGTTTGGTTTAAGACTAGTGAAGTTAAGAACACGTTTAATTTTACTTTGTTACATCTTATTTGTCTTGCTATAGGCAATGCTAGCAGAAGCTGTTATAATAGACAGCACTGGAGACAATAACACACAAGATTTGTCCTCATCCTGGGACAATGATGGACATCCAGACCATGACTGGGCTATGGACACTGGCATGGGGAAGTCTGAATCCGTCAGAAAGAGTAAGAGAATATTTTCTCTTTAAAACATGTCAAATATTCTGGCTCATTATCATCATAATCATTAAATGTTATACCTTTTGTGCTGTGTTCATGTGTTAAATCGTAAAACAAGCGAAGTCAGACTGAGGATAGCTTAGAGTATGATGCTTTTTCTTTAGCTATTTAGTAGTGCAGTGCAACTTTTGCTAATGCTCATGTTTAGGGCTGGGTACCGTTTTCTTATTGGACCAGAGTCCAGAAAAACCGGACCTGAAAAAAATTGGTGGACCGGATGTTGGACCTATTGGAAAATGAACATATTACAGGAACAGACGTTTACACGTTTTGGAGCTTACCAGTAGAGCTCTAGAAAAATAACAAGAACTTGAAGAGCGAAGTAATTAGAGTCTATAGTCATTTCTACCAAGTTTTGCAGTCAATCGTACACAGGCAGTTAGCTTTGTAGGGTTTCAAGATGCCAGTGGAATTCAAATATTTCACAAAACAGATTTCTTTGTAATGAAATGGACCATTGTTTTGAGTATCGTCCATTCACAAGTTTTCAAATACTGAATCAGGTTCAGGTTCATGTCTGGACCTGGACCTGATCCTTTGGACCTGAACCAGACCTGGACCTGAAATTTTGGTACCGGTACCCACCCCTACTCATGTTGTTTGCCAAGCTTAAGTAATGGGTCACCCCTGCTCTTCTCTGCTGTGTTGGGTTTCTTTTACGGGCAGAGGTTTAACAACTAAGCTTAAGGGGCTGGGGGGTCTCCAGATCTGACTGAGTTTTTCAAGATGTATGCTTGTACCTTCTTTTTTTACTACAGGGCCGGCAGCAGCAAGAAATGTACCCACTCGAAGACCACAGATGGCCACAGGACAGAAGCCAAACCTAGGAAAGCTGACAAGGAGCATCAAAGAAATGAAAGCCACCGAGGTGATCTATCCCTGTACTGTACCTATGATCAGGTTTCATGGATGTCCCTGTAGCTTAACTGGTAACAACCTCACAGTTGAGATGCTGGTTTCAATTACCTGGTTGCTGAGAGACCAATCGGTTCAATCCCCCTGGACGCTTTGCCCCAACTGAGGGGCGTTGTCCAGTACTCAATCAAGATCAAGAAGAAGAGATCCTGGGAAGGGATTATGGTTGAGATTGCACTTTGTCTTTTTTTTTGGGGGGGGGGGGGTCTCCCTTGTTTGAGGAGTTACGTTAAACTTAAAGCGGAAAGGCACCCTACCTGGATGAATATACCAGGAGAGCTACTAGTAAAGAAACAGCAAGGGAAATTGCTGTTTCTGTAGCACTGACCTACAATATGTGCCACTGAAGGCAGACTAGAAGGGTCTGAGTGAATGACCCTTTTACGCTCTGCATACTATTACCGGTACTACTAGTAGCTGAGGTTGTTAAAAAAAAGGCCTGAGAAAAGCAGCTTTGTTTCCAAATACAGTCTTAAAAATTAGACTCAGTAAGATTTAGGGATTTTTCTTTTCTTTTTTAAGCTGGCCTATGTGAGCCAATAAATACAGGTTACAATATGTGAAACTACATGTTGTAACATGCATGGCGACGCTGGTATTTTCAACATCTTAATACACTGTAGGTTGCGGGGACAGGTGAAATTTTAAACTCAATAATTCTACTTCTAACTTTGTAAGTTGATATATAATTTAGAGCCTGACATAAGGATCAATGTCTTCATTTTGCTGACTGTTGTCCTCTACTGTGTCTTACAAGTTTGCACAGAGGTCCTCCATCCTCGCAATCATTTACAATGTTCTCCTTCGGAGCCTCTTGCACAGCATCTGAAGTATGTCTTTTCTCTACAACTTGTTCAGCTCTGACTGATCTCTCCTTTGCTTTCGTCCTACGTAACCTTCTCTTCAAAACCTTTTTGTGAGGCCCCTTCCCTCTGGCTCTAGCCTGACCATCGTTGGATGTCACCACCTCTGGGCAAGTGTACGGTTCTTCCAAGAGCTGTTCGACATCCCTGTAGACATTGCCGTCGTGTATCAGAAACTTGCTCCTCCCTAACTCTGCTCTTCTGTGTTGTAAGGCTTCCACAGACATTCTGAGCGATGGTGGACACACCTTTTTCTCGCCAAGGTTTTGCAGCCACGTTGCCATAGTTACCCATGTGCTGTCTGTCGCTATTCTGAAAGCACGCAGCTCCAGTACGATCCTGTTGGTAAGCACGGGGATAGCGGGAAGGCTCGCGCGGCCGTCTAAAACGGTCCTGGTAATACCGTGTTTGTCGCAAGTCTCTCCGACATACTCGCTATCCTTGATTTCAAGACATGGGAGTATCATGTCCCACACAGCTTCTTCTTTCTGGGCCCTTTTTGAATACGTTAGCATCTGTCGCTTGATTTGTCCACATGTCAGATGCATGATGGTGGCTTTCTTTAATCTCGGGTCGATGCAGGTTAGGACAGCTGGCAACTTTCCTGAGGTCGGGAACTCGGAATTTTCAATGTAGTTGATTATGTCCCTCACAACTCGGACACTCAAGACCAAGTTGCAAGAATGCAAGTTTTCTGGAATAAAACGGAGACAAAAAATATTTGTCGGGTTATTTGAAGAACGTAAAAAACAGTGTAAATTTTAACATAATTTGTGAACAAAAACATTTATTGTACACTACCGTAACAGTAGTGTTTCCCAGGACATTTTTTTTTGTTGCACTAAAAAAGCAGCATAAGAAAGAGAAAGTCAATACCACAACACCTCATATTGTAACCTATTGTTTTAAGAGTTGAAGTGTTCAATAAATACAGTAAATGAACCTTTGTGTCAAGTTGTATGTAAATCTTGAGCCATTAATACTGTCTGTAGACACTGACTGAGCTCCCCTCCCCACCGGTACCCATTCTTTCAAATTCTTATTGACAATTCATCAATACTACTTTTCAGTCAAATCATTTCATAATCTTGTCTATAGACTTTAAGGCAGGTGATAAAAATGTTGTCTTGTAGAAACTTACCTGGAATCTTTTCCTGCTCCACCAGAAACCTTAATTCGTCTGGAGAAAAGGCCAGCCTTGTCTTCATGGCGGAGGCCATATTGGATTCTACCACTTTCAAATTTAGGGCAATCAGGGGGTGTTCCAAATAATCAAATCATACATAACATGTTGTTTTTTTTTTAAATAAGAAAAATAGATTTACCAGTACTACATGTTTCAAAAATTTAAAATCATAAGTTTAATATTGTTGATTTTAAAAACTAGATTTTCCAATATTAAAGTCAAGAAAATTCTTATCTAAAAAGATTATTGGTATGAATAGCTCTGAATACTAGTTTCTGCTCCTTTTTTTACAAACTTCATGATTGAAATATAAGAGGGATCTATACCGTTTCTAAAAACAACGGATATAGATTACCCCACGGATAAAAGTGGGCTTAACTTATACATGGTGACCAGCCCCTCCAGTTCTGTCCTGCCACTTGCTACATTATGTAATAAACACCACAGGGTGTCTACTACTTTACCAGCAACCATGGTGCAGCTGTCTGGTCCAAGTCACTGATCTTATTTGTCTAAAAATAGAGCAAAAACAATTTGTTTCCATTCTGTTAACTCAAAACTAAACATAATATCACATGCACTCTTCTTGTACAAAAGATAATGCTAACAGTGCTCATAATCTTCACAGCAGATCAGGGTATCGCCAAGGACTCAGCCTCGTAGATCAACCCCCAGCCAGAGCGCTAGCATACTCAAAGGACAGAACAGTGAGGAGGCAGAGAGACAGGGACCGGTCACAAGGAAACCAGGATTGCTCAGGTGAAATACCATCCCTAATGGAATTAAAATGATAATTGAATTTCTTAAGGGGTTTCATACTTAACTGAACTGAACTTAAAGCTACAAGTAGGCATTTCGTATGGTTTAAAAAAACAACAACTCAACAACGTCAAAACTGCTCAAGAAGACCACTGAAAGGAATCATATAGATAGAATCAGCGTTTTATGTGGACAGGTGGTCTTCATTTATATATATAACCTATAATAGAAAGGATTTTTTAATGCTTTTGTCAATGGGAAAAAACAATCTAAATTACTAGAAAAAGTGGCCATATTGATTCTCTGACAATAAAATGCCTAGCTTCAGTTGGATAAAGTATGATGCAAATGGTCCTCTAAGAATGACTTTCATTGTCTGTTTCCCCTTTCTCTCTATAGGTTGCCAGCAGCAGCAAAAAGAGTCCGCTTTCGCTAAAAGGACTAAGACGGTCTGCCATCACTAGAACTTACAATTAGTTCTGAAATTGCACAGTATTCCATGTCAAGATTCACGCGTTTCTCATAAGATTGTTGCATTTTTGACAAGTGATTCGTGTCTTTTTCATAACATTTGTCAGGATTTCATAAAATTTATACAAATGCTTATGGACACCCCTGAGAACTTGAAAATCTCCTACATACAAAATGTATAGTACAGCATTTACATTAACTTAAAAGATAAAAAAAGTCTGTGAATATATTGCTGTATGTAATTATTAACAGCACTGCATGTGTATAGGAAATCGTACAAATGAAACCAGACAAGTAGATATCTCTGAATATATTGCATTTGTTCGCCCATTAAAATAAACTCTATATCTCAATTATTGAGATAGACATGTTTCATCCTTTTCTGAATATATTTGTTACATGGATTTTCTTGCATAATTTCACATTCTTTTCTCTAGCTGCTGAATTATATGTAAACCACACCATTTCCTTGGTTTCAGAAATTATAAGTTGACAGCATAGCATTATGAGATAATAAAGGAGGACAGGGAGGAAAAATTGAACATGACTGTATTTGCCAAATGTATAAACTTGGCCCTGAAGCTTTGTTTTCATTATGTTTTTCCCAATTAAGCTCATTTTTTAAAAATCCAAGAACTGGTGTGGCCTTTTGTTAATGTGACCATCTAATAAAGTTTATGAGTAGAAATATTTAGGTTGAACAGTATCAACCCCTTTAAACTATTTCAATAAAAAGTTGTTACCTAAAATTATCATACTTGATATGCAGAATGTATGATAAATGATACTTCATTGGAAAATTACCTACTACATTATGTATACATTGTATGATGATTGTTATCCTTACAGCTTGGTCATCAATGTACAATGTGGTACATGACTATGTTGATAATGCAATTGGTGGGGGGGGGGGGGGCTGATTCGCAATTCTCAACATAAAGGACTAGGCACTGCAAAACCCCCTCCCCCAGCAATAGAGAACATGGCCAATGTTAAAAATCACGAATCAACAATCCCCTCCAAAACATAAATGCTGGCACTCCTGCAAAGGAGGCTAGAAGTATATATTGACAAAATGACAACACTACTTTTTCCGCCTACCTTACTGTGACTGGCAAGACTCAATATACATACAAAATGGTCTTCACAGCTGTCAGAGTCAAAGGTAACAAAAAGACTTAATTTTCAATGCAATTGTCATATAACTAATACAGTACAGAATGTCAATGAAGTTCAAAATATGAAATACCAGTCTTAGAGCTGCTTTCATTGGTATTGGTGATGACAGTATTGTAGATCTTGAAATAATGGCAATGGTTTTGTTTACGCAGTTTCGAAATAAGCCATCGCAAATACGGCACATGTTTTTGTACTACAGAATTGTTTTGAGTGCGCACAACGTAAAAAGAGTCCTTTCGATATAAAATCCCCGCTAACACATATTATCGAATGAATTCGTAGCATATTCTATGTTGCGTGCAACCACACCATGGCTAGTGCAACAAAAAGCTTCTATCAGCTGCAAATTACCTTAAAAATTTCTTTCCATGTCTCCCTCTTTTGTGGCATTCATTTCATTTATTTACAATTTATGACAGCCTTGTTGTTCGCTTTGCAGTTCAAATTTACACTTGCCGGTTTAACAAAACATTCCAATCCACCATTATTAAATAGCAATAATCATCATAATAGTATACTCCATTTTATGGACATTTAAAGTAATACTCTTTTACTTCTTAGTAATACTTAAAAGATACTTTTAATAATATCCTAACTATGATCTAATTTCCATTTGCTATAATCCACAATTTCATTGTAGCTGAAATCACAGTTCCATACCATTTGCATTAATGGCAATATATTGAATTGTTATTATATGAAAATAATAATAGCTTCCTCATACTCATCTATTGTATAACTGCCACAATTCTGTTTCACCTTATAATTAAAGTTTCTTGATTTAATATCTAACTTATTATAAGTTCATTAACACATTCAAAACCTCAGAAATTCATTCATTATTTCTTTTGTATGTTGTTGTTTTCATGTGCAATTTACCATAGGCACAGTTATTTTGCTGTAACAATTTAAGGCACTATTTCTGAGTTTCGTGTGTATTATTCTTAAAAAGAAACCTTCAACTAACTCCATTTGACATTTAACAACTGGTATGTGTATTATTCTTAAAAAGAAACCTTCACTAACTCCATTTGACATTTTACAAGTCTATTCACTTTTACAAGTAGATTTTTTCTGTAATTATACAAAAAATAGGAACTGACAAATTACATGA